>NC_142369.1:25775000-25937500 GCF_059441005.1 Hippichthys cyanospilos | reverse complement strand
CTCAATAGAGGCGGGCCACCTCCACCTTCTCAGCTCCTAACCAAAACCAAACTTAAAGACGTGGATAAGGGCCGTGTGTATTTTCTTTTGCACATGCGGTAGGGGGAGGTATTGGGGACTTACAAATTGTTCCTGTAATCCCCGCTATCTTTCTTTTGGACTTTTTCTTCTCTTTACAAAAAAAAAAAGGCTTTTGCTACAGTTGGGTGCCGCCAACTCACTTAACCACACAAATCTTGACACCTGTGACTAAAGTCGCCTAGTGGCACCTTTAAAGCTCCCCAAACACCATTTGTACTCACACAGTTGCACACTCAAACAAACAAACACACACACGTCCTTCAGGGATGAGCGCTTCATATTTGGAAGGCTCAAAGTTACATAACGTGCAACATTATGTAATTCCAAGCTGACAACATGGACAGTGAAAACTAAGACAAATGTCCAGACGCTTGTGCCCAAAATTAAACGGAATTAATGAGCCAACTGTGAGGCTGTTATCACGCATCTCATTCACGTGCTCTGGCAATTGCTCAGTATTATCAGCAGCTGACAGGCGCGCCAACCATTAAAGTAGAATGATAGACATCTGGTTTGTTTCTAATATTGGACTGGCTTTAAAAAATAATACGATGTTCATTTTTCCAAATATAAAATGAAGTGATGAGATATTGCTCAGAAGCATGGAGACGCGTTGATTCACTCCAGCCTGCAGATTTACAAATTAGAGGAATCTACTCGGTCAGCCGTCCTTGAGCAGTGTCCATTAAACTCTATGCAACCTTACTAATTGAATGCACCGTCTCCTCCATTGCACGTCTATTTCTGTCTATTTCTGCTGCCCAACCTGCTGTGTTGGTATATTTATGTCAAGGCCAGAATAACTGATGCCATGACAAAAAAATACAATAGATTCAGAGATCCATCCATTTTTGGGACCATGTGATTATTCAAAAAGGGGACATCTAAGTTGAAAGAGGCTAAAAGCTATCCCTTCCATCATTTTGTCTTGTTCCCGCTTGTCTTCTTGTCATCAAATCATTAGAGGCAGGTGTAATCTTGTCAAAGATCAACTAATTTATTCTCCAGGGAGGCCTCTGAGACGTACTCCTATGAGACTTTGCCAAATTTGAGGAGCACATGCGCCTCGGACAATAGCCGTGCGCTGTTGGCTCCCGTCCCCCATTCGCTGAGCGCGCTCACCCCCGAGTGCCAAAATCATCCAACCAGTTTGATACTCAGCACAGATGGCGTGGTGCCGAAAAAACTGCGCCTGAACACGAGAAACTGATGGCCAAATACTGAGGCACCTTGTGCGCGATGCGCTTTAGTGCCATCTAAAGTGCTGCGGACCCCCTCACGCCATGAAAGACGTCCCATTCAACTAATTGTAAGCTGATGTTTCATCAGAAAAAAGATGATAATGTTATTTGAAGACTGCAAATTTAATTTGTGTTGGTTTAAAGGTGCCCTATCATTAAAAGTCAACTTTTTTTTTTAGCTTTTAACCATGCTGCAAGGTTGATTTCCCACCCTAAACAACCCCAAAGTGTTATTCTTTCATTAATTAATTTCTAAACATCCTTTGCTTATTCTGCACTCTCACACCCGATCCGCCTGAGCAGGTACCTCCACTACACCACTTCCATGCCGCCCATGCAAGAGTTAATGCACCCCGATCTTATACATGTCTTTTAGTTTCATTTAAGTTCCGGAGTTGAGGAGGAGAGACTTTGCACCGAGTTGGCCAAGTAAACAGTAATGTTTCCTTTATTAGCTACAACGTTTTACTCTAGAAAATGTCAAAGTGACGAAAATATGTTTGGGAGAACACAGCCAGACATTCAAAGTCAGTCACCTGCAAGGGCAGTGCTTATGACTACTGGGTTCCCACGGGGACTAATTTGATAGGAAGAACGTTTGTCAGTGTGATCTATAGACACCTGTTGCATTTTAATGTCAGTAAAATGCCAGTTTTTGGCTCCTTCATTCACTCGGCGACCCTCATGATGATAAGCGGTCAAGATATGTCTGGATGGATGTTTTGTGGCTGGCGGCATTGAACGACATCATAAATACAGCATGGCAGCCACACGGTGAGAAGCACAGCGCGCCAAAGAGACGTTTAACTTCCTGAGTAGAAATGTCAGTACCGTAAAACACTATTTAAAAAGAAATTAAATCGCCAATCGTGCTAAATGTAATTAATATGAATATAATTAACTGTGAAAAGTGTAAAAATGGCACGATCTAGGTCAGATAAAAATGCTAATAAACATTCAAATGATGTTTTCCAATAAGAATGGTGGGCAATCGGCAGAAAAATTCTTAAAAAAATGGGAGACACCGGTTCTTGTATTCCCTATACTACGTACAACGTGATTTAGAGTGATGTCGGACAAACATGGTACTCCAATCACATTAATATGAGGAATCTTATTGCCAACTCTGTCATTAAAATGGATCTTTGACATCACTAGCAGGAACTGGTCGTGAATGACTTGTAATATCATTACCGGAGAAAGGACGTTCATCCACAAAATGCAAAGTCAAAATACAGCCAGGTTATTCAACATTCTAGTCTCAACTCCACATACTGCTATGTGTGTTTCACTTGGTGTAACCAGTTACATTTCTCTACCTGCGCCAAACCAAGCAGCGCGGTGATTCTAAAATATGTTGCCTCTCATCAGAGTTCTCGTTATGAACAGATGGTGTGAACACGCAAAGCAAGAAGCTTCCAGTACAAGCCGAACATGACAAGAACAGGCAAACAGATGAAATTAAAGGGGGAAAAAAAGAGCCTGGAGACCTGGCAGGTTAGCTGTTGAGCAAGGGTCACCCATTAATTTTGCTCATAGAAATGTTGCGGCAGCACTCAGCTAATGGTTTTCTCTGTGGCGGATACCTTCGCCAGGCTGCGACTGGCAACAGACCACACTCCCCCTCACAATAGGATGAAATGCTGCTTCGATATGATTCAACACATCTGTGTGCTTAAAAGCGTCTCATGTGACTCAAAGCATGGCCCGCACTCCAGCAGACGCACGGCACACTCATTGCGTCTCATTCCAACTCTCATTACATCTCCTCAAAGAGGGGTTAAGCATCATCGAGATCAGATTTTTTCAAACGGATGGCCGTTCCATTTTTCCTGGGTCGCAGACTAAAATGCTGAACCAAGAGTAAGATGCCGGAAGTCAAGAAGATGCACTTTTCTTACCCGGGCAAAAATATAAGTGATCTTCATGAGACAATGTGAAAGTGTGGCACATGAGCAAACATAATTTCATTATTATTTTGTGCAAATCGATAAAAAATTAGTTGATTAGTTGCTAATTAATCGATATGTTCCCCCTTGCACCAGCATCCAAATTGGTATGGTCCTATTATCTTACTTGGTCCCCCCTCAACACCGCCCCTTTACCACCCGTGTAAAATACATGCCCACGTTATCTGAGGAGACAGTCATGTTTCTTACTTCAGTTGCATTCTGAGGTTGGGGAGGAGTGATTTTGCACCCAATTGGCTAAATAAACAGCAATGTTTCATTTATTAGTTACAATGTTTTTTACTGTAAAAGATGCCAAAATGCCTAAGTGGCGAAAATGTGGGCGAACACAACCGGACAATCAACTTTTGTTGTGAATAATCCGCCCGCGGGCGGAACAGTTGTTATGAATACGGGTTTCCCAAGGGGACCAATTTGATATGAAGAAAGAGTGTTGCTTGTGTGCTCTCTTGTTTTTTGTTCCGATGCTAACTCCAGTACATTTCAATATCAGTAAAAAGCTTGTTTTTGGCATCTTCATTCACTTCGCCTCTGAGTCCCATAACTGATCGCTACAAAGATAGCTATTTTTGTCTGTTGTTGTTTTGTCGTGGTGGGTCAGTGGCCAGTGGTTAGTGCGTCCGCCTCACAGTTCCGGGGCTCAAGTTCAAATCCAGCTCGCTCCAACCTTCCTGTGTGGAGTTTGCATGTTCTCCCTGAGTCCGTGTGGGTTCTCTCTGGGCACTCAGGCTTCCTCCTACACTCCAAAAACATGCATGGCAGGTGTATTGGACATACTAAATTGTCCTTCGGTGTGATTGGGTGCATTAAATGATGGGGCGGCATGGCTCGGTGATAGAGTGGTAGTCTCCTAGCCGAGAGGCTGTGGGTTCGATCCCCCAACCATCGAGACCATGTCGAAGTGTCCTTGAGCAAGACACTGAACACCTAATTGCTCCTGATGCTGCATCGTCAGTAGGTAAATGACTAGTTAGTGTAAAACGCTTTGAGTACCTGTCAGAGAAATCTCTAAAAGAAGACAAGGACAAGCCTAGCTGCTAAGCAGCAAAAAGAGTAACTCAGACCAGCCAAGATTGACTTTTCTAAAGCATGGATAGGGAAAAAGCTTGGACAAATGAACTGGTGGGTTCTTCAACGCCCAAGCACCCCTGCCTGGTTTTTATTAATTCTGCAAAGCATTGCACATTATAAGACATAAGAAAAAGAGCCAGTCGGGCGCCAACAACAGCTGGGCCAAGGTCCCGGCTCACACTTTCCTGCGTCAACAGCTTTATCTAAGAACTGGGGCGAGATGAACTATAGAACTGCACACATGGATAGCAATGCACACTATTCTAGACAAGAAATAAGCACATAATGATAATAACAACCTAATATATGATTTCCTTCACAGTACCCAAGGTAGAAAAGCACTATATAAGTGAAAGTTCATTTATCATTTCTGTGTGCCCTGCAATTGGTTGGCAACCAGTCCAGGATATCCTTTGTTTACTGCCCATAGTCAGCAAAGCGGCTCTCAAAAATTGATGGATGGATGGATGGATGGATGGATGGATGGATGGATGGATGGATGGATGGATGGATGGATGGATGTTTTGTCCTGGCAGTCGGCTTTTTCAGTGAAAAAGCAGTTTCACTTCCTGGTTCGAAATCCAGCTACACAAAAACTCATATTAATTATATATATAAAATAATCATCTCCAGTGTGCCAAAGATAAGATTCCATCATTTATATGCATATTTAACTACAGAAAGCTGTAAATTCTATGATATAAGCCCTTTAAAAATAAGCAAGAAAAACAAACACTTGACAAATATTGCAGAAAGCCAGAGGGTAAAAGAGCTGTGTTGCCCTACCTTGCCTCATCTTGCAATTTTTTGTTGGATTTAAGATTCGAGGGGGGAATTCTGACAGTCTAGACATTGTAGATGTTCCAGTAATTCTTTGTTTTATGTTTGGGACTTGGGGAATTGGATTTTGAGCTGAGAAAGTTAGGGAAACTGATTGAAATAATAATAATAGAAGAATTACAATTTCAATGTCAGAAAAGTTTGATCGCACTGAACTGCTCTGAACCTGTCTGAGACACTTCTTGTGTACTTCTCGGCTTTCTTTCGAGTCAGCTCCATCGTGTGGACAGCCACATCTGCTGTATAGAAGGCTCATTTATTTGTGTAAGCGAGAAGAGAAATGAGCCGCGGCGTCATCAGGTGTTACGAAGCAACTAAATGTGGCGACCTTGGAGATTTGGCACTTGAGAACAGTCGCTCTCTCGAGGACATGAGTCACACCATCAACTCAGATGGTTTGGAGTGCACATCCTGCACTCGGGCGCAAACAACCTTCAGATGTTTTTGCACCTTTTGGCCAGTGAAAGCTCAAGTTCATGATATGACTAGATGCGCTTGTTTGTGTGGGAAAAAAAAACTATGATGTTAACATGGCAAATTTGCTGAATCTTTTAGGCACTCCAGTCAACAGTCACATACAAGGACGAATCTAACGAGATCCAATAAAAGAGTTGAACAAAAATACTGTATCTACATAAATGGGATGAATCCATTTTTTTTAATTATACTGATCCCGTCAATGTAACATATTAACCATCCATCCATTTTAAATACCTGCTTTTCCTCATTGGGGTCGCATCGGCATCAAAATTAGGAGTAGCCCTAACTTGTTTATTTAGCAACTTCAGAGAGCAAAAGTATTAGAATAATACGGAATACATACTCGTGTTTGGAGTTCAACATTAACGTTAAGGTTAAGTGTTTAACTGGTCATTAAGTAGGAGGCATCTAATTAATCGAGATCTAGGTTGGAGGAACATTGAAATTGATCTTTTATCCATTCAACCTGTTTCTTACTTATTTCCATACTTGAAAAATAAATGGATGACCATTTTTAAAAGTTGAATTAATCTATCACACCTACAATCTAATATTTGAGCTTTTACATGTAAACGATTCTATTAGGGCAACTCTAAATGTTCAACTAACTTCTTAAGTTGACCCAAAGCTATTATATTAAGCGCTCCAAAATTGTCTTTAACAAAGCTGTTATAATCTTGATGGAGTATCCAAACTGATAATCCTCATTATAGACAATCCCTCACAGTTACACCTATGGGACAATTTAATCATGGGCGGCATGGTGGTTGACTGATTAGCACGTCCGCCTCACATGCAGGGTCGTGGCTTTAATCTGGCCTTCCTGTCTGGAGTTTGCTTGTTCTCCCAGTACCTGCCTGGGTTTTCTCCGGATACCCCGGTTTTCTCCCACATTCCGAAAACATGCATTCTAGGTATATTTCAACAATTCAAATTGTCCCAAGGTATGAATGAATGATTATCCATCAATTGGGTGGCGACAAGTTCAGCGTTAAAATTTAATTCTGATTTATATTTGGTAAATTGTTGGTATGGTGGCTGATGGATTAGGCCATCGGCAAAAACTTCCAGAGACTGCTGGTTCAAATTCCAGCTTTCTTCTTCTTGTGAAGTTTGTGTGTTCTCTCTGTCACAAGTATCAAACTCCAGTCCTCTTGAACCACTTATCCTAAATGTTTTGTATGTTGCTCCCGTTTGACACAGGTGCGCTAAAAACTTCCAGGTCAAACTTAAACGTCAACTTCAAATTAATAAATAAAGCCTACTAAATCGTTTTAAGTTGGATACATATAGACAAAAATCAAATCACCCGCATGCACACACCTGTGGACAATTTAGGGCCTTCACTATGCATGTTTTTGGGGGTGTGAGAGGAATCCAAATTCCGTTAAGAAAACATACACAAGGATGGGTAGAAGTTCACATAGGAAGGCCCTGGGCTGTAATGCAAAACTGTATTCTTTTGTCTGGGAAGAAGACACACCAACTATAAGCAAGACCACGGTGCCTAAAGAGACCTAAAAATATATATCAATAAAATGAGCCTAATATTGATAGAAACGCTGTACAGTATTTGCTTTTACATCGGTAAAAAGCCATATTGTTATTTGGGCAAACAATGTCGGTCTTTCCTCTTGACTTCCACCTATAATGACCTGTGGTCATGACAAAAGGGCATAGTGTTCTATTTTTAAATCTGGAATTACAAATGATAAGCACTGTGCTACTATACTGTATGCACCACCAAACTGCATTTCCGCTACAGGCATACAAAGTCATGCCGTATCAGGGTAAAGGAGAAAAGACACACCGTGGTTAATAAATAACAATACACCATACTGTCCTCACTGGGGGCACTTTAAAACGTCAAAGTGAAGTGTTAAGTCAGTTGCGTCTCCATAGCAACAGGACCGGGGACATCTGAGTGTGCTAAAAGAAATAATATCAGTGTTGTGGTCTTTGACGGTAAAAAACGTCAACAGAACTCATCTAACAATTGGAATAATGTCATGTTCTTCTCTGTGAGAAACAGCAAGAAACAAAAAGTCAGTGTTTCCAAATCTTCACATCTGTAATTTTAGTTAAATGCTCCAAAATGATATCCTCAAACAGAATTTAAATGATTTTTTTTTTCCTAATGTAGCAAGCTTGAAGGCTTTGGAAGAAAATGCCAGAGCAAAAACAATAGGGCGCCTCAGCAATCACCTCAGATGGTTAATACACACGCACACACACACATATATATTATATATATATATATATATATATATATATATCACACACACTTTGGTCTGGTGGCTACAGCATTTTTGTGTTTCTTTTTCCTCAAATTTAGAGAATTTTCCAGGTTTGTTGGAGGGTTCCAGAGGTAGAGCAGGAGATGTTCACACCTCAGCTTGAATCCGCAACACTATGTTTTCATTTAATTCGCCAATAATTAATTGGGCCATAATTCAGCAAAAGTAGGAACTGCTGTTCACAGACATGTTTTCAAAAATTGGCACTTGATGATAAATTCAAGTTTGTTGTTTAATTTCACATTTGACCGATGTGTTCATTCTCCAGAAACCCAACTATTTTGGGACAGTGTAAAAGTAAATGTATTTTCTGTACTGTCTTCGTTAAGGTCAGGACTGAAGTGCTATCACTATTGAAGAGTTTTAGAATCTGAAATTGCTCATTTTACCTTCCATCTAATTTTACATTCCATCTATTTAAAAAAAATACAAACTACTGTTCACCAATCATTACTTTTCATTTGGTAATGTTTAACTGTTAAAAACAACGACTAATTAGACAAAAAAAATTGAACAAAGATATGCTTTTAAATTTAGTAAAAATTAGTAAAAGTAAAGAATCACCTGGGGGAAAAAAAGCACTCAAGCACAGGAACTACAAGCACAGGAACTACCAGTTCGCTATCATGTAAGTGCTGCGTTACCTGGCTGGAGCTGGACGGGAAGGAGGAGATCGGCGGGACGTCCAAAACCTTCAGCTCGTACATGTTCCCGTTGAGGATGACCGAGGGCCGGTACACATATCTGGCGCGGGTCGGCGTATACACCTCCGAGAAGTCGTTGTAAATGAATTGGCGAATAATGGAGGTTTTGCCCACTCCGGGAGCACCGATGACGGCGATACTCAACGTCTCCACCATTCCTGGTGGCCCGGGTCAACACCATGGACACCCGGAAGTCAAAGTCGATTTCCTGCAAGCGGACCACACGGAGCCAAGTTAGAGCAGTCAGTCGGCACACTTGACTTCCCCGCAGGGTGAGAAAGAAGACGGCCGGGTCGCAAATGATACCCCGGAAAAATGTGACTTTGGGGTTGTTAATCAACGCAAAGTTTCTGCTTCCTTTTGACAAGAATATAGTTTTGGAAGTCAACAATGATATAAATATTATTTTTGAAAGGTAAATTATATCCGTAAACGAATAAGGAGGCGGAATAAAGTCACTAGTGAAAAATGAAAATGATGAAAGGAAATCAAATCCCAGACACGGAGGGGAAACTAATTGCCACCCCCACCCCCTCCTCCCTCCCATCCATCAATAAAGCTCTCTGCATGGGAGCCCGTAGGTGCCCTCCACATGGCCATAATCACTTCCCGGCTCCAATCTGACCTTGGCCGAGACGCGCAGGAGCACTCGCTGTCTTCATCGCTTCTTCATCCCCACGATGCACCGTTTGCAAGCACCTCCATCACACGGCGCTGAGACGCGCTCCACGTGTGGTAAAATCACACACCGCCACATGTTATAGTTCCTCAAAACGACGTTGCAACTATGTTCATTCAGCTTCGGGTCATATTAAGAGCGAGTAAAAAGGTATAATCCGCGCAGTCGTGGGGTTTCTGTTATGGCATCCTAATGACGAGTGCCGTGCGTCTGCGGATAAGGCACCAGCTTCTCTCTCTCTCACTCTCTCTCTCTCTCTCTCTCTCTCTTTCTCTCTCTCTCTCCCTCTCTCTCTCCCTCCCTCTCGCTCTCTCCCTCTCTCTCCCTCTCTCTCTCGCTCTCTCTCTCTATCACGTGATTCAGTGTGGTAGCTGTCACGGAGATGCAGGAGTGCACATCATCTCGCCGAGGGACAAGACTTATTTGTGGAGAGAGCGGCTCGACAGCCGGCAGAGACGATGAGCCCACTCAATCACAGCCTCACCATGGCCGCGAATCAATTGTGTGACACCACGTTTATGTGCGGGTTTCCAGCGGTGCTTGTAAAAAATGTTTTAGTTCATTTGGAATTGCAAAAAGGCCCGCCTGGCTTTTACGAACACACAACGGACACTTTTTGCAACGTTTCCAAAACTTTGTTGAGGAGGCATTTCTACATAAGAAAAAAGCTCAAGGGACACCAATAAACGAAAGTACGGGAGGAAAGAGCAAATTAAAGGATGATGGTATTTTTTTCACTTTCCACAGTCAAATAAATGCAGACAAGTTAGATTTGGCACAATGGTAATTTAATTCTCCATTAAATATGAGTTAAATGGTTCAGATATTTCTAACCAGGAAAAGTGAAACATCTTGTTTACTGAAGCCGCACTTCTCACCGTGTGGCTGCCTCGCCCCTTTTATGACATTGTTCAATGCCGGCCGGCCACGAAACATCCATCCATCCATCGTCTTGACCGCTTATCCTCACGAGGGTTGCGAGTACTAGAGCCTACACCAGCTGAGTGAATGAAGGAAACAAAACAGGCGTTTTACTAACATTAAAATGCAAAACAGTGTCAAGTGACTGCCCTCCCCGAGAGCCGTTACGCCTATCAAATTAGTTCTGCAGGAAACCAGTATCCATAACAACAGTTCTGCCCTCGGGTGAATTATTTACTACTGATGTTGATTGTCTGGCTGTGTGTTCCCAAACACACATATTCACCTCTTTGACATTTTCTACAGTAAAACGTTGTAACTAATAAATAAAACATTGCTGTTTACTTACAAAGTATCTTCTTCTAAACTCTGGAACCAAAACTCAACTAAAAGACGTGGATAAAGTCGGCTTACATTTACTCCTTTTGCATTTACTCTTTTTGCATGGGTGGTACAGCGGCTTGCTATCGTCATCAGGCCTCTCGCAAGTCATGTGTATCTGCTTGGGTGGGGCAGATGCTGAGAGCGCAGAATAAGCAAAGTATGCTCAGAAAAGCATCACTGAAGGGAAATATCACTTTGGGGCGCTTTAGGGTGAGAAATCAACACTGTAACATGGTTAAAATCACCAAAAAGTTGGAACTCCCATGTTACATGTCATTGAAAAAAATGTCAAGTCATAAAAGCCTTTAGAAATCATATTTTCTATGCAGACCTATGTGAGGCAACACAATCCAGCAGTTTTCATCCAACTCACGGAGTGGCCATTTTGCCACTTGCCCGCGACTGAAAATGACCACAGTTGCTGAGGGAATGACCAATCCGGACTCAGCTCGTGAATGTCACATGACCAACTCAGGAACCAGGTGAGCTACAAACGGCCGTTACCTGATCCACGAGAAACTGTGGTGAAAGTGGTCAAATGCTCGCGCTCTGAAATCAATTTTGTTCAGCGCATATCATTATGTATCTTTACAGCAGAATGGTAGCACAAAATAATTTAGAGTATTGTATTTATTACTACTAATGTTATTAGCATGAACAAGTATTGTGAGTACGCCTGCCGAGCAGTCGAGACATGCGTTGGAATCTCAGCATCGGCGTTCACGTGTAACGTTAACAAGTTCTCCCTTTGCCCACATTGGATTCTGGCAAGTACACAAACAATACAAAATATGTCTAGTAAATACATTGTTGTTTTGAACAAGCATACACCTCCTAAAGCTCTTGTTTTGGATCTCATGAGATTTTGCTGGTATAATTCACCTAATGTTGTGCCCAATGTGTTTAATCGTGTGAGGTAGCTGACTCTTTTTCTCTGCTCCACTCCTCATAAAACATTAGCAGTATAAGAAAATTGGAACAGCTTTCATGTGGGCAGGGACAGTGGAGGGCATGCTAAATCTCGGCCATTCATTAACGGATGCAGCCAGGTCGAAAAGTGCTGGTAAGACATTGATGAAAAGCTCTTCATTAAAGCAGTCAGTCCATTGCAATGAGCTGTCGATTAAATTAAAAAAAACAAAAACCCATCATATTCAGCATGATTAAGGCTGTCATCAGGTTATCATTCTACTGATCTCATATATTACACATTCAATCATTAAGTGAACGAAGACAATCTTGTGGCTCTATGTTTTGGGAGTTTTAACAATTGAGAGGGAACGGAGTCGGGGAGACTGACTGAGAATGTGTAACGTGATGTAATCTGACAACATCTTTGAGAAAATATTCCGTCGAGACTGAGCTGGCCCGCGGCAGAAGAGAACAAAGTGGCTGCTCGGGGGCGCCCTGGCCACTTCCGACATATTAAAGAAATAGAACAGTTGACACAAACATCAAAATCCTACATCGAAGTTCCACACCTGTATCAATGAAGTCAAGCGGGGGTTTTATGATGTTTAGGGCCAGATAAAGGCTTGATTCCGCACTCCATATGGAGAACAAAATCCATCAATACACTGCAGGAGTCTGTGAAATTCAGCGACGCCCTCTTTTGATCAATCTTATTGATTGTCCGCAGAGCAGCGGTAATACTCACAATAGTGACTGAAGGGACGAGAAAGTCAGTACATCAGCATTTGACCTTGATCGTCCAGCGTAACATCATGTTCCCCTTGAAGCGGCGACCGAAATCCTCGCTGAGCCCCCTGAAAGCGGCATGGAGCTCTCAGAGGAGTGCTTTGGCGTGAGGATGCACTCGGCAGTAGTACATGAAGCTCAAGACGCTGGTGGAAGTAAAAAAAAAAAAAAAGAGGCGGCTCACTTTGTATGCAAAGCTATGGGGGCAGCTTACCACGTCTAGCTTGAAAAGGTCAACAGGGACCAATTGCCAAATGCCATTTGCAAACGCCTATTTTAGATGGGAATATTTATTAATTTACCTAATTCTTGACGAAAAAGCTGCAATTTCATTCCATTGCACTAATGACTGGTTGCCGCTGAGGTCACTGGTCATGTCTGGCAGACATACATATTCTGAGTGTGTCTTGAGGAAACATCCAGTAGTCGTCTGTCAGAGGATCCAGGCCGATATAGGTGGGTTTTCCTATATCGGGAATATTGGCTCTGCCTAAGCACACCTGGACACGTGGTTCTTTAATCAACTCATCCAATGCCAGCCACTTTCAGGGAAAAAAAATGACACACACAGACCGCACCAGGGTTTGAATATCAGGACTCTTAGAAAGATAAAATATTAATATATATTGGCACTGGATGAATTTTTGGGCATGCATTTTGTCTTAGACATTTTAGTTCAGTGAATGATGTGCTATCCCTGTGGCAGACCCTGCCCTCGTTAAACCTAATAATAGTGAAAAAAAAATTAAAGATTTGAAGCAAGAAAACAAATCTTATTTTTTAAAGTTAAAGGGTGATACACCAGGATGTGAAAAAATTGAAAACAAAGAACTGCAGGAAAAATATTTGAGCACTAAATTGCTACACCTTGCATTCATCCCCTCTCATCCCTTAACCTTTGAATCATAGAACAGTTTTGAGTGCAAAGTCTTATGCAGCGCCAGTTTTGGGCTTGACCAGCACTGAAGATTAGGTTGCAGTGATCGGTTGTTTAAAGAAAGGGAAGTTATAAAAAAAATGTATGTAAAACAAATCTGAAGATATAGCACCACAGCAAAATTGATCAAGACTTTTAATATTTCTTTTTTTCATGACGTACACAGAAAAAAAAATCCCAAAGAAACAACAATCTGATTCAGAATGAGCTTTTTTTTTTTTGGTTCAACAAGATATTCCCACAAACAGGTAACAGAGCCAAATGTGAATCAATCGATATAAAAGGTGATAGATGCTCACACCTTGCAGGGCTGATGACAAGGGCATCAGTGTAGTGCGGGGGGCATTTATTCTTCGGGGCGGGAACCTGAGCGCTGTCCTTGCAAGCCATACAACATGGACATTGATTACTTCAGTTACAAACAGCATTATTTACACTTAAACCTCTCTCAGCCCTTCTCTCAGGTGGCCACATTGTTTTGCCCTAATGCAAACACACATACACTACCAACAAAAAAAATCAAGAATGGAATGACCATGATAGAGCTCAGAAGGCTGTTTTAGCCCATAGAAAGTCTTGATGAGTGCCGAAATGAAAGAAACTTCAACAGACACATACTAGTGATGAAGCCAAGACCGCCTGTTTGCCGCTCACACATGCATACAATCATACAAAAAAAATTGCGAGGGGGAGGGGGGGGGGGGGGGGCACTCTAAATAAATAAGTAGAGTGCAATGTGAATGCAGAGACCATCCGAGGTAGCATTCAGTCCGCTCTCTCCTCTTAAGATAACGACGGGCTGTTCATGTACTGATGAAAGCAGGATCTGAACATTTGGGTCGTTTTAAGAGCTAATGATTCATACAAACTACATTAGGTTGAAAAGAAATCTAAAGGAGCAATAAGTGATAAAAAGCAAAAAAGAGCTGGTATATAAGACAGACAGTTTGCGGGCAAGCAGTGTGTCCTGCACTGCATGACAGTGTCACATGGTCCACGGGAAGAAGAAGCAGATGGCGGCACCTGACCCGTCATTGTTTGCTTTTTTTCTCCCCCCATCTCTCAGTTCTTCAGCACTGCTTCGTAACTCTGGAAAACGCATTGGGAAACCTCAGGGGCTCTGCATCTCAGCGACACCTGAGAAAGAACACAAGCAGTATTTGAGCACATAGCAAACGGGCCAAAACTTCACTGCACTTATATTGCTGATTTATTTCATCACAACTTTTTAGGGGAGGGATTTTGTTTGGATTTGGTGCCAACAGACGTCTGCACACACCAGTTTCAAATCTAGACTTTGGGGGCATGAAAAAATGGAAAGAAGATAAATCATTTAAAAAAATTATTCCACTATTTACATGACCTGTAGAACTTAATGGAAAAGACCACTGTTACATATTCAAGAGTTGAGGAAAATGAAGGAAAATTAGTGATGCGGGTGTAGAATATTATTGGTTTTAAAACTGAAAAAAAAAAAAGCAAAAATCCTTCAACCTGTATTCAATTGAATGTTTGTAATGTATTTAATGTTGAAACTGATTAACTTGCAAACAACTGTTTGATTCCTGTAACACATTCCAAAGAATTTGGAACAGGGGCATGTTCCCCACCTCTCCTTCTGAAAACACCCGATAAACATTCCCATTCCTGTTTGATGTACAATTTTAGTTGCTGAACAGTCCGGGGTCTTCGTGTTGGGATTTTTTTTTTTTTTTTTATTGCAGTGCCTCCCGAGGGATCTAAGGTCACGGGCATTCAATGTTGGCTTTCAGCCTTAGTGCTGATGCGTAAATGGTTCTCCATTCACATTCTCCAAATCTTTTGATGATATTATGGACTGTAGATGATGGAATGCCTACATTCTTTGCAATTAAACATTGTTCTTAAACCATTGGACTTTTTTTTTTTAACGCTGTTGCTCTCAAAGTGATGATCCTCACCCATTCTTTGCTTGTGAAAGACTGAGCCTGTTGGGGATGCTCCCATCATGACATTCACCCGTTTCCAAACAGGTTAGTTTGCCAGTGGAATCATTCATCAACTTTCCTTGTCTTTTGATGCCCCTGTCCCAGCTTATATTAAATATTTGCCCCAAAACAAAGTTTGCCATTTTAAACATCTTGCCTTTGTAGTCTACTCAGTTGAATAGAGGTTGAAGACGATTTACAAATCACTCTGTACTCCGTTTACATTTCCAGGCACATTTTGGTGTTCTTTGTAAAATGATTTTTGTTGTTGTTGTTGGTCTAATGTAAACAAAAGATTTCAACGTGACTACCAATGATTTCCCATTCGCTCCGATTTTTACGGGAGGAGCGGTGCATTATCCGACAAATCTGGGGGGGGGGCAATGTTTTTGGCCACGATCGTAACCGTTCATACAGACAAAATTGTTAATGGCAGTACCTAATCGTCACTGAAATAGCCTGAATCTATGGATCTCCTTTGTTGACTTGATGAATGTGACCAATTAAAAAAAAAAAGTTTGTTAATTGCTCCAAAAGCACGCATGAGGCAGATCTTATCACGATTTACAACACATTACCGCAAGGTGCTTAGAAGGATTTATATTCAAGCCCGTTCTAAGCAAAAGCCACACAATTAAACCATTGGAAGAGGGGAGAAGCGGGAGACAACTGAGCTCACACCATCGGTCACACGGTTGCTATGGGGACAAGAGATAGCAGATGAGAATGTGTCCAAAAGATAAGACGCGCCCCAATTCTGTAACATGTCCAACTGGGCTTCAAGAGCTCCTCCCATTTTATTTCCACGGCATACGTTTACAGGCTTCAATGGTGAGTTTCTAGAGTCACACTCATTCACTCTGAGAAAAACTTGACAAAAAGAAGTGAAGTGCAGAACCGGGACACGATTATAATATGCAAGGGCAAGAAGTAAAGCGTCGTGGGAAAACCGAAGCCAATTAAGTTGCCTATTCTGGGAGAAGGCTGCTTAATTGAAACTATTTCATTTCCGTGTTTAGCTGTTGTAACAATTAGTGTTAACATTTTCTTCCAGAATGCAACATAGGGCAAAAAATACGCAGTGGCAGATTCTAACACACTCTCATCTAAAAATAGCTTCCGCCGACGTGGCTTCAGCGTGCCATGCCAAGGAACAAAGTGCAAGCAGCCAGTAGCGCAGAGGCAAGTGACAGAACAAACAACAAACATGGAGCGCCAGCTTTTCTTTTCATCGCTAATTGGCAATAACCTCAACGTAGCGTCACACAAGTGCCGAGTCTAAACTTAAGACAGGTATTGTAAGTCAAATCATCAAAAAGACATCAATTATTTATATGTGCTTTTACTTAAGGTTGCAAATCAAATTGAAGTAGGGGATATAAATCACTGGCCCATCAAGGAATCAGGTACACCTGCATAAGCTACACATTTTTTAGAAGAGTTGCATCAAACATTCTATCTTTGAAAAATTCCCTGTCAGTAAAATGTCCTGGATGAATGAGGATAGTCACAGGCGTGCCTTTGGAAGAATGGAGGAGTCCTAATTACTCTATAGACCAATTTCATGACCGTGTTTGCAGTAGTATAAAACATGAACTACACAGGATGCAAATCATTTATCCGCCTATTTTCTATAGCCTGTTATCCTCACTAGGGTCGCCGACTTGGAATACAAATCAAACCTTTGGAAATTAATTACACTTTAAAGAAAAGACTTTTTTAACTGTATATTCATACTTAAGTCATTGACAATATGAAAACATAGTGATGGAAATATTTGGTCAAGAAAGAAATGATCAAAACAAGATTCAGAGTCTTCAAATTAGACACCCAAATAACAGTTTTCACATCTTGGTATTTTCTCAGTTAGATTAATGAAGTTGATGATGCTTTATGACCTGAAAGGACTTTCAGTATACAGATGTGCATTAACACGAGTTAAAAATCTCTCGAGGTTTGACACGATACTGCATGCACACACCACTGCAAAATGCATTTCAAAAACATATTGCTGCAATTTTTGAGACAACAACATTACATTGTGTATTATCAGATTGTGCTCAACACACCACATTTGTCACAGGGGTGTAAAACTGTTTCAAACTACTCTTATTGAAAAAGAAAAACAAGGTGTCAAACAGGGTAGTCTGGCCAGGAGAAAACAAAAAACGATAATAGAAGTAGCAGCAGCTACAGAGGCGACCCGGAGGTCACACCAAGGTTGTCATACAGGACCCATCACCCAGAAGCCAAACACCATCTAGCAAGGCTGAGACAAGCTCAGACATGCACCGTGACTAAACAAGGATGCAGTGACATAAATACAGCCAGAAGCACTCACTCAGTCAGACTAATACTGTGATCATCGCCTGCCTCTTCCCTCCTTCTCCCTCATTATTGAAAATAACTATGATGTCTTCTATGAATATCCATTGTTTTCTGAAACGAAACGTGCAAGTGTCTATATTATAATTACGTTCTCGTCAATAGAAATGCTTCATTGACTCTCCGGTTCATCCCCACTTCGACTTATTAACTAGATAGGAAGGTTAGACGAGATTGCTGAAGTTGTCTTAAGAGCTTACGTTTCGAGTGCGGAACCTCTGTTTTCCAGTCAAATTGGCTTGGTAACGGACATATTGGGCAAATTAATTATGAGTTATTGACAAAAATACATTGTCTTTGAATGGTCATGCCATGACATTTCCATTGGATTCGAGTCTAGACTTTGAATACTCCAAAACCATCAGTTTTTTTTGAGCAATTCAGAACTTGACTTGCTGATCCATCAATCACATGAAGCCATCGAGGGTCTAGGTGTAGTAAAGCAGCCCCGGACCATCGCACTGCCACTAGCAAGTTTGACTGTCGGTATGTTGTTATTTTCCCTCAAATGCTGTGCTACATGTATGTATGCATGGCATACCTTCCAAAAAGTTTGAACTTTGGCTTGTCAAGCCATAGAACACTCTCTAGAAAACTCTTGAGACATCATTCAGATGTTTTGCAGAAGTTGGATGAGCCTTAACGCGTTTGCCGTCAATGTTCTTTTTTACTTTTACTGAGGTGCGGGAGTCCTTTTGACACTACCCCGAATTCCTTTGTGACACTTCTGGATGATTCATCAACTGTGACCTAGGGTAGCTTCTGTATGTTGGTCGTTTCTGGCAAAATTCACCAGTGGTTCCATGTTTTGTCAATTAGTGGATAGTGGCTCTCACCATGATTCACTGGAGTCCTTAAGCTTCATGACCAGCTACGTAATCATTTCCAGACTGATAGATGCCAAATATTTTATTTTTCATTTGGTCTTGATTTTCTTTGAATCGTGGCATTTTTTCCACCTTCTGCCTAACTTCATTTTGACAGAGTGATTAAGTCATTACTTGAATGAACAGATCTGGAGGTAATCAGGCTTGGGTGTGATAAGTGAAAATGAACTGAAAAAATGTGATTAGCCATAATATATTAGTCATTTGACAAGGTTGAGCAAGTCCTTCTTCACATAAGGGCATGGTAGCTTTGAAAAGTCCCAACCTTTTTAAATCAAATAATTGAAAAACTGCATTTTTGTTGACATTTGTTTGATGATCCCACACTTTTAAAGTGTAAAAACTGCAAAAAGTCATTGAAAAGAGGGAAAATATATTTTTATGCACCTGTTAGTCATAAAAAACCCCAACAGGAATTGATTTTCTATACCTAAAAGAGGTCAGTCTTTTTTCTTTCTTTTTTTGGGGGGGGGTGCTAATTCTCTGGGTGCAATAAAGGTTGCTAGTAATAATGGTTATCGTACCGCTTTATGATTAATCTAATGTTGGTTGCATACCTTACGATTGGTTGAGAAGATGTAAATGATGATATTAAGGAAATACCTAATTTTAGAGGGCATACCTTTTGGGTTTTAGTCAGAAAATATTCAGAAACCCTGAAGGAACTCACTGTATAGTTGGGGTTTCCCGCCTGGGCCCTGAGCTCCGCAAGCACCCAAATTCCATTGGTGAGTTTCATGGACTGGTACAACATGTCCTGACCCTCCACGGTTCGCTTTGCTATGGTGAAGATGTTGCTTCCTTGCAGTTTGCTGGAGGCCGCATCTTTGTGAACAAAATGAGTCATTTGAGCAACAATATAAGCGCATGTCAAAACTTCCAAATGTAATCAATAATTCATTAATAAAAGGTCCTCCACAGGGTTTGACTTGCTGATGTGATGCACTAGCCTGTGAAAGACTCCTTTCTTATGATTAAGTTGTCATTAGCATTTCTTCTCAGCTCTTCCGTTGTTCCGCTTGTGTAAAATCAAATTATTCACACAAATAGGGAGTGAGGCTTATGAATTGTCATTAAATACAATAGGCTTTGAATTAATACAAATGAATTTTATATTTGTCAAGCTGTATGATCTGTGAGGCCGCTCTACCTGAATTAAGGTGGCAGTCGTTGAGCTGGAACTTGGACTCATTTTCATTGGGAATGTCTTTCCATGTGGCGAGGAACACCTGTCGCTCTGCACAAGAAAAAGACAAACATAAGGCAAGTTTACAGGTTTTGCGCCGCATACGGTAACAGTAAACAAACATGACGGGAGATACTGTTATAACCATATCACATCCAAGGATGGGAAAAAAAAAGCATACATAAAAGACAAAGTATAAATAAACCTCCACATCACATCTAATCACCACTTCAGCAATAAGACCCTCATGACAGATGCTGGCCTTAGTGAAATGAGAGCGAGAGATTTGAGGGCACTGAGTGAAGTGCTGGAGCAAAAACACTCACCCATCTTCCCGTCCTCTACAAAGAGCATGCTGATGGGGTACTGGCAGCTGAAGTAGAAGACGTCAATGTTGTTCTTAACAGCCACCTAGGAGACAGGCGGTGTTCAAGTGGGAATGGAAGCAAGATAGAAAGAGGAAGCGATTCAAAAAATAATTGCAGTTTTCAAATGTTGGATAAAATATCTTTCTGTCATTTATCCCTTGTCACATTAGCACAAATTTTGTTCACGAGAGCGGATGAATTCTCCAGCTTCAACATCTGGTCCACTTGAACATTCAAATATTTGTCTTATTACAGGTATATTATTGTTCATTTTTTGACTAACCCAGCTCTACCATTAACTACTGCCTCAATAATATATAAAAACTTTTAAGTAAAGTCAAAATATTAAAAACCTACATTTTAATGATGTTCTGTCTGAGTCAGAGGGCTGAAGAAGCCAAACACTTTCAACACCAAGCAACACGATCAAATGTTGCGCAACTAGTTTCTAATGAATCCCTGACTGTCTGCAACTACTCTTGCTGTGATTAGAAATTTGAATTGCAGGTAAATGGCGCCGCAACGTTGCAGATTTAACGGCCAATCAAAATTACTGTCGTATGACGTCATCTTTCACAAGAACCATGACACTTTCAAGAATGAAGCAAGATCGAGCAAGCCACAGTTACAGCTGTACCAATAAAGTTATGTATATGAAGCATGAATATGTTGTGTTTTACAATATTGCTTAATGGTATATTTATAATTTCATATGTAACTGTGGCTCAAAAAGTGAAGCGTGGGGAGTGGGCAAAACGCACAAGTTCCAGTCAAAAAATAGTGTACAAATTCATTTAAGGAATGGCCAAGTGCTACTACCAGCCAACTCGCTTCTTCCATGACAATGAGGCCAAGTTTGTTGTTTTAAAAAAAACCAAAAAAAACATATATATTATTATTCCACATTATCAGTGGAACTTAAAAAGCAGGTTTGATTAATGACCTGTTGCCCAATGCACAGCTATTGCCTGTTCCAAGGGATATGTTTTCTTTTTTAATGGATGGGCTGTGCAGGAAAGGAATCCGACGCAAAACAAGTCATGTGAGTGACTTGCTGTGGCGACTACAGATGGGATGAATATGTAATCACAAACAATGTTCATTACAGCTGCATTCAATCAGTTGCTTTGTGAGCGGCAGGCCTAAAACTTCCACATTCCTTATTGCAAACTTCATTTTGAGCTACTGATGCTCTATCAAATATTCTATCAGTGCGTAATAGTTTAGAGAAGTCGTTTAGTGTCTGCTACAGTATTTGGAATCTTGATAAATCAGGGCCAATTTTTTAACAAGGTTTTATTGTCAGCTGCGAAAGACAAACTCATTAATGTATACAAAACAATTGAACTTGATATTTAATGGATGCTACACTATTGTAAAGCTCCAGCTGTTACCATAAGTTGCTACTGGCGGCACCCATGGTTGCTGTGGTACTTAGCTCTTCAAATTCCCAATTTCGTTGAACACATGTACAATGACAATAAAGGCATTCTATTCTATTCTATCTACATGAATAATAGGAACATTTTTAACCCGCCGTCAGGGAGACAAAATAGAAGTGCTGATGAATGATGAAGTTAATGAAGCAATTTTGCTATCTTAGCTAAACTGATCACTTGGGGATAGGGCACCCCACTCAACACAGCAGGTGACTGTGATTAATTATAAATTGCCTGCAGTCAGAATGCTTCTGTCCAAAGCCACTTAAACATGTATCTTTAATTTGCACATTTGTCATAAAAGTTAGTCAGTGTGGAGGCTAAAAGCAATCACACGTCAGTAGTTTGAAGAATATTCCAAATAATGTTCTTGGACAATACCTTCCATCAACACCAAAAAAAATGACAAAAGCTTCTAAAAAATATCTGAGAGGATGTCAAGCTGGAAAGGTGCCCATCAAAGCAGAGTAGAGTAGAAAGCTGGCAAAGAGCGAAGAGAAACAAAGGAGCTACATGCCGCAAGACCACTAATGAGTCTCCCCCACCTCTAGAAGCTCTTATCTTCTTTCTACAGCTGCAACATCTGTCATTCTCCATGATACAAACGACTGAATGGGCTATTGTCTACGGTTTAATGTTTTTACTAAAACAAATCTTTAAGCTGCATTTTTAAACAGCTAATAAGACCAAGAACAAGATAACATATGAGAACAATTATGAATTAAGATACAAACAATAATTTGTAAATACCTCAACCACCATTTTTTTCTTTTCATTACCTGCAAGTTATTGAGCGGCTCCATTTTCATGACAGGTCCTACAGTGTTGAGAGGAAGGACCACTTCAATACTCTGGTTGGGGCTAACTGGAGTAAGAACTTGGAGAGGTCCAGCAGGAGCCAGACCAAAACTAAAGCCCAAGAGAGGCAAAGGAGTGTAAATGACACAAACATGTCTATTCACTCATACGAAACTAGCAAAGTGTTACCTATTTCTGTTGAATTGAATAGCAAAATCAGTCATGACACTCATTGCTTTATTTGTGAGGGTCATCTCCATTTGAACAACCCCAGCTCGACGACCAAATGTGCCTGAAATCTCCAGACCCTTAGCTTTCATCGCTGGAAGCCAAAGCTACAATAAGAACATAATGTTTATCAATCAGAAGCCCAACTGTGTTCCAAAGTCATTCAACGGCGCATGTTCTTTAAACTCACGGTTTTAGGAGGTACATAGGCTCCCATTTGCATACCAACTCCCCCGCCAAGGTCAAATAGGTCATCGAGACCCCCACTCACAGGGCCGGAAAAAGCAGGCGGTCCAGCAGCGGGGGGTGCACCAAAGCCAGCTGTCATCTGCAGTTCACGAAGCAAAAATTAATTAATTGGTGTAAAGCAGCTCAAAGGTTGAGGTGAAATACAGCCAACTTACAGCAGGACTTCCCCCAAGATCTCCGCCAAGCTGCAAGTCAAACAAAAAGTTAGGTTATTGATTTGTGTATGATGAAGTCATAATGTGCAAATGTGAGGAGGTTGGATGATGAGTGAGCAGCTGCAAGCATGGGAACTAAGTGGGGCATATATAACCATTTACTGGGCATACAACTACAACTGAGTATGCGATTCTCACTAATGGTGGGGAACACGGTGTATTAACGGTGACATCAAATCATGACAATGATAAATTATTGTGTGTAGGAAGTGGGGTGTCACTTTAACAGTACACACAGGTAACATTTACTAATAAAGGAAAAAATATATCAAGAGTGTAAAAACTAACGAAGAGACGGATCAGATGGACTGGTAAAATAATCTAGAGGTCACCGTGGTACATCAGGGGACAAGAGTGCATTCTAGTCTCTCGCCAGTGAGGTCCTCGACCAACCTCAGTGGGGCTGAAATCTGGGGGCGATGGGGACTGATGGGGGGGCTGTGGTGACTGAGGAGTGTCCGCCCCCAGGGGAACGGGTGGCTGATTGAAAGATGAAACAGATTGAAGAGCCCACGGGTAAAATAAGAGATAGAGATTGTAGTCCAACGTTATAGCTCCGTAATATGTAAAAGGTGATAAATGAAGTTATGCATGAGAACAAAATTAGTGGTGGAATTAACTCGAACGCTTAAAATTGTTTCAAAATATTCCCTCCCCAAGTGTCTTTACCGGCCCAGACTCATCCCCCATCTGCAGGTGCAGCAGTGAGCAAGGGAGGAAAAAAGATACCATCGTGAAAAAAAAAAAAAAAAAACATGCAGTAGCTTGAAAACCAACTAAAAGCAACAATAGCACAGGAAGTAGAACATAATCATTTGCATAATTAGAAGGAGATGTTGAAAGGCTTTACCAGGCTGTCAAGTCCTCCTCCAAGAAGGTCCATCGCTCCCATTTGCATGCCAGAGGAGGGTGGAGGTGGTCCAGTTGTGCTTGTAGGTGTCAAGTCCAGATTGAGCAGATCTCCCAGAAGGTCCTGGGATGGGATAACAGCAGGGGGAGGCTCAGAAGCAACAGGAGCAGAGCCTGTATCTGGGCTCTCCACACTTTCCCCTCTAGCAAAAAGAGAGGAAGAAAAGACAAATTTCATCCACATGGAAGACTTGGAATTAATACATTTATTCTCGTAATCAGTAAAGTCATATTAGGATAAAAAGTGATGCCTAGAAGAGTGATGCCTATAGAAAGTAATGAGGAAAGACACTCTTTGCTTTTAAATCGTGTGTGTGTGGTTAATCTAAAGAAGTGGTCCCCAACCACCTGTCCGTGTCCCGGTACCGGTCCGTGGATCAACTAGTACCTGGCCGCGTGGGCTGTACCCAAAATAATGTTTTGAAACTGATTTAGTTTAGCAGTTCATTCATCTGTGCTTTTTTTTGGCTTGATCATTGTTTTTTGGAGCTGCCTCTGACGGCTGTTGATATTACATTTTGTAGTGAGAAAGACTGTGTGGTTTTGAGAGCAGTATGACTGTGTTGCACATGTTGTTTTGTCTCTTTGAAATATGGCCCATGACTGGCTCTAAGTTATATGTTCTTTGTAGGAATGTTGATGTATGATAATACAGTGGTACCTCGGTACTCGACCGCCTCTATACTCGACCAAATCGGTGCTCGACCAAAAAATTCAAGTAGGTAATGCATCGGACCTCAAACAGATTTTCGGTTCTCGACTAGCCGAGCCGAGCCGACCCGAACGCGCTCCTCGGCCCTTCTCGGCCAGCGGGTAAGCGCCAGTTCAACTCAGACCGCCAGCGGAGTAAGACGTTTGTTCGAGTATTTCTTCCCGGATTTAAACTTTTTCGTGTTGCTCTAGCCCTTAATAATGGGTCCAAAGAAAGACAGTGATAAGGGGAAGGCAAAGAGGAAAACAATGAGGACCACTATTGAACCGAAGAAGGACATTATAGCAAAATATGAACGTGGTGTACGAGTGTCCGACCTCGCGTCGCAGTTAGCTAGCGTCATCATGGAAGGAGTAACTCCCTCCCGTCCTCTCCACATCCATTCCTGTATGCCATCAACCACTCTCCAAAACGTAAGTAAATTATACAAAATGGTTTATAATGCTTTATTTATCTTTATCTTTATCATGTACTGCTTGTGCACATTTACTTGTGCACACATACTTTCCATTATTTCTTATGGGAAAATTGGTTTCGGTGTTCGAACAAATCGGTGCTCGACCACCACCACAGAACGGATTATGGTCGAGTACCGAGGTACCACTGTATGCCCAAAATTAGCTTGTTTGTGAAGCCAACAACTTGTGACTGTGGATAACATGCCAGCTAATATTAGTTCTTGTCTTCATCATGTTATATAGTGCTGCCCTGTATTGTTTAGATCATTTGCATTTTTGCTTATGCCAGGTATTAATCTTGAAATTAATTTTATGATTGACTAAATGTGTTTTGCGAACATTTTTGTACAAATACAGTTTGTCATTAAGAACACATTCATTTGATAGTTTTTTTTTTATTTACTTTACTTTTCTATTTTTTTTTTTAATTTACAACCATTTAATGTATTCCTTTTTATCCAAAACGGTCTAAATCTTATACACTGTCCCTTAAAAGCTCAGAGGGCAATCTGGATTTATTTTTTCCCTCATATAGTTGTGGAAGATGAGCTAATGTTTTATTGATTACAAACCTATAGGAATTAAAACTATGATTCATCAGTTTCCGAGAATTTCAAGCACCCAGAATAACGGAATGCACTTGAGATTTGTTTGGCCTGCAAAGCAATGCTTAAACCAGTAAAGTGACTCACGATCCAGCACTGCCGGGAAGTCTCTTGTGCTGAACACCACGGCTGCCCTCCACAAAAGCGCTGGGTGGCTTGTGATAGACAGAGGCCAGGGTACCAATGTGGCATATGAGCTCCTCCAGCAGCGTGGGTTCAATCAAGTCTGTCTCCTCAGAGATCAAAGGCTTCTCGGCCAAGACCACCTCCTTGGCAGCCACGGGATCAGTGGAGAGAAGACGCCAGTAAATGTAGCCACGATCCCTAAGATCTGGATTGTCCGAGTCCTGGAAATAGACACATCATTAATGCCAAAACGTCCATTCATTTAAGAGCAGTGGCATAAATAACTGGCTTGAAAGTGGTTTACTCTTACTTGAGTTGCCAGACTGAGGACCTGCTGCACTAACTCTTGGGTCTCTGTCGGCTTCTTGAGGAACAACTTAACAATAGCTGTTAAAAGCTGCAACTGCACCTGAAGCGCAGAATGAAAAGAAGCATAACATTTTAAAACCTCTCCAACAAAATTCCCAGAAACATTTACTTTGCCCAAGGTTAACTGCTACAAGAAATTATTCCTAATTGTTCAATATTATTTATTCACCCAGACTGCATCACAAAAAAAAATCACTTTTCTGCTTGTTTCTCATAAAGGCCAAACTATACTATCCAGCTAGATTTTACAGTGTGCATTTAAAGCAATCAAACCAAATTTACCAACCGTGACAGTAAGCCCCAGTTGAATATTGACATTAAAATGGTCATTCAGCTTGCATTCCCCTAAACCCACCTGAGTGCTTTCATCATGGAAACCCTCCAAAAAGCTCTCTAGTAGTTCATCAGCGTTGTCGATGCGCTCAGCATATTCCCCCACGATCCAAATCATGGCTGCACGAGCTTCCGGCTCATCCAGTGAGTCCAGGTTTTCACATAAAGTGCCAATCACACTCTCATACCTGCAGATGTCATGAGATGCACTCATATTGTAAAAAATACTTCAGAAAATATACAGTATGCCCCCCCCCCCCCCCCCCCCCCCATTCAAAAATATTTGATGATGAAACATAGAAGACCATCAGAACAACGAGGTAATATTACTTTGTTTTTTCACAGAGGATAAAGAACAGCGGGTATTGTGGTATGCTGTCAGCATTTTCAATGACTGCAATATTATTTGTTTAGTTTGCTCATCTATAGCATTTCCAAGCACTGGATTTCTCCGAGTACAAGTCGAGTTTTTTACCTCTCATTTTCAACCCCCGTGTTAGGCGGGTCGACTTATAATCGCATAACTCAAAACGGCTACTAAAAATGTCCCAATACTTATGACCTTGCCTGTATGTGTTTTGGTTGAATAAGCATACCTGTCAGTGCTTAATGTTTTGTGTTAACAGTTAAGTTCAACTGGAACAAGAATAGTTTACTATCTACTGCCTGTTGCGAGGTTTGCTGCCACCATGTGGCACTAATAACTGAAACTTTAGAAGACATTTAAATTTCATGGACTCATAGAGGGAAGTGACTGCTTCTCAGTGCTCATTCTGTCAAATTGAAGCCCTTTTCTGTGGCCTAAAAACACCCAATACAGAATAGATTTGTTGTTTGTCCATGGCTTAAAGACAACAAATACAGTATAAAATTATTGCAAATACTGATAAAATGGCGTGAAAATGGAAAGGTTTTCAGTCACACTATAGCAGGAAATCTCAATGTTTTTAAGTGTGTTCTTTTAATTTTTTGTAATATAAATATACTGGATGTTTATGTATCCCCGCGGTAAAAAGAAGCAACTGGTTACCATGGGATGCCCATCAAAGTACTTACTTATTAGGGTACTTGCGAAAGATATCCTTGATGACCACAATGGCCTCCTGCACAACGTAGTTGACCTTTGTTTGGATGAGGTCAAGCAGTGTACTGACACAGCGCTCTGCAGATTGCTAATGACAGAAATCAACATTAATCATGACACTCCGTTTGTAATCTACGCAGTATGTCCACTCAGTGTCCACATGAATCATGATGTGATTTGGCCCAATTACCGATAACAGGAACGTGATCAGGATACCCTTCAATTATCATGACTGTCAATTTGACAGCTCTATTAATTTCTGTGTAAATAAATGCCTGAATGTGTTTTGCGTAGTTGGGAAAGCGTCGTCGTAGTTGAGACATTACAAGTGATTCAAAATATTTCCGTTTGGAGCCGCAGAGTCTGAAGATGACTGGTTGCTGGATGACTCAAAAAGCAAGTCCAAGTAAGAGCAATCCCATCACCCAAGCCCCCACCCCCCATAGTATAGATTTGTGAGAAAAAACAACAAACATTACATTTTCTAAATTTTGACATTGAAGGTTTCAACTTGACGACAACAACATGCTGAACTGACACCTGTTTGTAACTTGCAACATTAATGGTGCCTTCACAGATGTGTAGGTTACCTAAGCTATATGAAATAAACTATACCATCCCTGATGCTGGCTTTTGAACTTTGATGTGCAACAATCCACGGCTGGACGGAGTGGCCGGGGAGAGGGAAGTCTGGGTTTCCCCGCGACCCACCTCCAGATAAAGCGGAACATAATGGATAGATGACAAAACTGAATTTGGGATTTGTATTTGTGAACAATATTGTTGTGGCCAGTGAGTGTACATTATATGAAATTGTCTTTTATCTCCATAATAAAAAACCTGAACAAGCCTTTAAAGAGTGTGTTGTACTTGAAACCGTACAATCTATCACATGCACATCACTATGATGACATCTTCCTTTTATTTACTATCTCACCTCTACTTTAATGGCACAGCGTCCAATGGCCCGGACAGCTTTACGGACAAAATCCACATCCACTTCAGTGGCGTATTCCTTCAACTCAGCAAGTACCTACAGCAAGGCAGATTCGTCATCAAGATACCCTTTTGTGTGGACCATCTACATTTCCCACAAAAGGATACAAAAAAGGCTTTTAGTATTGTCTGTTGTATATACCTGGGCAATATTAGCTTGAGATGCCAAGCGGATCATGATGTCCAGTTTCTCCAGTTTGACATAAATTGGGTCATTGTATTTCACAAAGAAAACCTTCATCTCATGTTTCAGGATCTCTGGTCTGAAAGGTAAACATTTGTTATTTTAGTCAGTTAACAATTATGTCACAATTAATTAATTACTGGGGTCATCTCTTTAACTACAAACATGTTACAAAAAGACAACTTTACCGTCTTTGTACGATGAGGTTAATGTTTCGTAGTGCTACATATTGCAACTCGGGCTCAGCAGATAGAAGAGTGACCAGTGGAGGGGCCAGTTTCTTCAGTAGGGTTCCATAGTAGTCAAGATCTTTAGGCAACATCTCCATGAACTTCATGAGAACTTTTACAGCCGATAATACCACGGCAGAGTTTGCATGGGAGAGCCGTGGGGTTACACGCTCGCAGATGCTGGTAAAAGAAGGGAATAACAGATCAAACAAAGTGTCAAAAGTGGAAAGAAATAGGTGCTCATGGTGCAATACTCTCACCTTTGCGACTCACGGTCATCTCGAGGTGTATAATTGGCCAGGCAGTCAAGAATGAAGATCTGCCCCCACTCCGTACACTCATTAAGAGCGGTCAGTAACTTGTTGATGGTTTGAGGGTTTAGGTCCAGAAGATTACTGTTGGGATGAGACTCTGCAATCTCTGATAGTGCTGCCACTGCATTAGCAACCACCTGAACAGGGAGCATTGAAACAGCATCAGTGTTAATCTGTGGCCAATCCCAGACTAACACGTTGGCCTAATGGAATAGTACCATGGGGTTTGAATCAGAGATAAGGTCTTTGAGGGTGTCCAAGAAGCC
This sequence comes from Hippichthys cyanospilos, assembly GCF_059441005.1. Classification (NCBI taxonomy): domain Eukaryota; kingdom Metazoa; phylum Chordata; class Actinopteri; order Syngnathiformes; family Syngnathidae; genus Hippichthys; species Hippichthys cyanospilos. The sequence goes on along the minus strand of NC_142369.1, from coordinate 25,907,889 downwards.
TTGATCCTCCACCAGCTGTGCATTGATATCATGAAGTTTGGCTACACACACAGCTGCGGTCTTCCTCACATAGGGGTCTTCATCTTTTAAACACTTTCTCAGCGGCTCGCACAGGTACTCCGTGATCTTGTCCACACGGATGCAACCCATTGTGCGAACAGCCAGGGCCCGAATAAGGGGATTTGGGTCTTCACAGTCCTGGATGGTTCATTTATAAAAATAAATAAACAATAATAAGAATTCAAAAATCAATATTTCCTGATATTATGGGATCCAGACGAATGAATGAAACCAGATTAGGGAGACAACGAATGGTTATGTACCTTAACAAAGGTGTTGACAGCCATTATCGCCATGTCTGGTTGACTCTTGGCGTAGTTCATCAGATATAGGTAGACCAGCTTTTTCAGTTCCAGGTTGTCCGTCTGCATGCAGTTCACAACATCTGGAAAGAGGGCACTAGGGGAGCAACAAAAAAATTGGATGAAAGCGCGGAGAAAAGGTCATCCTTAGCGTGATCAGTCAACGGCAGATTACCTGACATCCTTGCCGACGGTCATAGATGCAATCACTTTCTTCACTGCCTCTTTCTTTTTTTCTTTTTTATCACTGTTCAACTCAGCCTTGAGCTCAAAGATTTCACCTGCAGAAATGTCATGTAATCATTTGAAAGCACAAAATCGTATCAAAACACATATTAAAAACCCATAATCACTGACAAATAACAACACTAACAACAATGGTCATTTGAGATACATGTGCAGAACCTAATGGTGTCAAATCTAATAAAATGTCAACCAGGGTTGAAATGTGACCTGCTGGCACAGGTAAAGAAAATCAGAACAAATTATGTTCAAAATTCCAAATCATTTTAGTCTAATTTTCATTGAAAAAATGATTCACCTAAAACCAAAATATAAGATCTAGTTTTTTTTTTGTTTGTTTGTTTTTAAGAAGGTAATCATTTGCAGAGGACAACAAAAATGATCGTCAATCTAATGCAGCCAGACCTTTTTTGGTGGTGGTGAAGTACTTTGAGTCTGTCATCTTGGAACCAAACTGTCGATTCTCCTGGAAAAAAAAAGAACCTCTATCTTTCAGTGAGGATACGCCACAATAGCAAAAGGAAAAATCAAAAGTGCAAGCGCAGGGAAATTAAAGGACTTCCTGGCTTCTGGAAGATCACAACGCCAATAAAATGAGGACACAATAGATTTTGCTGAAGAAGGGAAATATTTTCAAGTTGGGTAAACAATCTTTTCAACTACCATACTAGTGACTATCCAGAATGAGACCTACCATTGCACATTTTAAGTTGGCTAGAGACGGTCAATAAAAAAATAAAAGTTTTCATTTCTTTTTGAAGTCAAAATGAAGACAATATGCAGATGTCAATGACACTTGGCTAGATCAGATTATCAACAAGCTATGTGTTTTGGAACACTAATAAAGTAATATCTCGTCTGTCGTGGGTTTCATTCTAAGACAACTATTGTTATCCGTACAGTACACACATACATATGCATATATTAAAGGGCCATAAATGATCAGAACTGTCAATTCACTCTTTGAATACAGAGTGACAATCTTCTTCAAAATAATTGCCATTATCAACAGTTGCATGCCCAAGAACGAAAGAATGCAAATTGTTGAGTCCAGGTGGTGACCAAAACATGTGTCGATCTGCAGTTTTGCCGGATACTTTGCTGTGTAACGGTATCTGCAAATAATAATATGCAGGTGTTTGGGTGAGAGGAGTAACTTGTAATTTTGCTCGTGCCAGCAGTCATCGTCGAGAGGCTGCTGGCCTCAAGTTGACCAAATACGATACCGACAAGCTACTTGCTAATTCAAACAGCGACTAATGACAGACGCCACTTCGAACCGATGCCAAACTACCGTTCTACGTTTTCGAGAATTTTAAACTTAGTGCTATGTGTCCCTGCCGTGAAATGACGCTGTCAATTTAGCCAGATATGGCACTCAAAGGTTCTGTAGCATCGAGCTAAAGCGATAGCATAGCAGGCTTGACGGTTGATAATCCAGCAAGGAGCGGACTTCAAACGAGAGCAATTTCAGACGACGCGTTTCTTAGAACCTAGGCTCCATGTTGTTCAGGTAGTCGCAGTCTCTTGCCAACTACTTACGCAAAGTTGGTTGGCCCATTCCTGCATGTTCGCAGTCCGATGAATGAAAGCGTTGCTAATTGCTAACGTTAGCTGCTGCTAGTGCAGTACGGCTGTCAGTGTCAGCTAGCCACTTCTTCAGCGAGCCCAGCCGAGACATGACCTTCTAAGCACAAAGCTTAAAGAAGCTTTAGCTGGGATAGTTAAGCTCTTAATCTTTTGGCCTATTTTAAAACTTACACGGCGAATTAGTGCACACTTTGGATTGAGGAATCACATCGTAAACACAATGAGTTTTGGAGAGACATTTACCTTGACAGGGTAGAAAGAGCTGTGTGCTGGTAATGATGATGATGTTTGCCTTCGTCTCCTCCCACTAGGTACACTTCCGTCTTCCACAAAAAATAACGTTTGCGAAAAAAAAAGAGAAAAAGGTCATCCAGACGATTACGGAGCCAGGGTTTGGGAACAACGTTGCGATCATCCAGCTACTTTATGGCGCGATGTCTCGTTGGAAAATATATCTTTTAAAGTAAAATATATAAACACTGCATATATTTTTAGTGTGCCTTTTTGGATGAAAAGGTTGATTTCTTAAAAAAAAAAAAAAAAAAAAAAATTATATATATATATATATATATATATATATATATATATATATATATATATATATATATATATATATATATATATTGCCCAAATCGCGCTTGTCAGGCCGACCATAAATAAGATTATCTATAAAAAGTGTATACTTAAAACGGTATCCCTTTTCGCATTGACAAAAAGAAAAAGCAAAATAAACCAACTTTCAACAACTGTTAACTATTTTTTATTGCATTTATACAGGTTTTGTTGAAGAAGAAAAAAGTGCACCAACGTGTCTGAGAAAAGATGCCAATCCTTGTTTTACCACAATTACACTTCACATGTCAAAAAGTAATCCTTTTCTCTGGGTCCATGCAGGGCATCGCTTCAATCATCGGCCTGTCAGTCGATGCCCACTGCGCATTAAAAACTGCCGTTATCCTATCAAAAACTGTGTTTCAAATAGCTTAACCTATGCAGTCCACCATCCAACCTCTCAATTTAACAGCTTGAAGAAACATTTTCCGTGACAGGTACATGAAACAAATGTCACATTTGACTACATGTCATCTGTCACATACACTACAAGTAAAAAGCAAAGTTTTGCTGACCTTCATTGACTAGATAATGTCTTGGGGGAGTATTTAAAAAAAAACAAACTACCTTGCATAGTATGGTTGAGCCAGTTAAGATAGAGTGTGTCACCTTGCCATGTGATTGGTTACTTGAATAGAAAGGCATCCCAGAACGCTTTGCTCAACTATGCGCAACCAATTTACAAATTCAAATTATATTTGAAGAGCAAAATAACACAAAAATCTCTCAATACTTAATTCTAACCATCACTTGTTTCTTCAGCTCTGCACAATGAAAGTGCTGAGCAAGATTGTGTACACTGTACACAGTATGTATCTCAGTTCATAAAACCATCACTCAGAAACATCAACATTGACACCCAGCTTTCTGGTTATCATCAATTAGAGAAAATGTGTTACACAATACAATTCAGTTCATTAAGGACATACAATTTCTGTTTTATCCTAATGTTTTTGTGCTGCTATTCCTGTGGTCAAGTATGCATGTTGCCTATTTAGACTGTTTAAACTTCCATCTGCCTAAGTATGTGGCAGTTTAAACATTTCACTGGGTGAGGTGACAAACCATTACCAACACTGACAGATGGCAGAGGTGGTGACGATTACGACTAGTTAAAATGCTGAAAACAAATCTATTGTTCCATTGGTTCTAATCTATCATTTTAAAAATGTTTTTTTTTTTTTTTGGTAGTCCATAGGCAAAACGTCCAAGACCAACACACTACCTACCTGTGCAACTGTTCATGCCATCTCGTTTTTACTTCATCCTGTAAAATCACACAAGAACAATATAATCTTCCTTTTCAAGAACTGCAAAGGAAAAAAAGGAAAAAAAAATCCAATCGGTTCCTAAATTCAAAAGTATTTATTACAAGAACACCAGCATTTTCACCTTCGAAACGACAGTGAAGTATTGCAATAAAAAAAAAAAAGATATCATCAGTTCCACAATTAGTGCATGAATGAATTGGTGAAAACAATAGCATATACCAAATTCAAAACATTCTGTTTTTGCTGGTTCGGGCAAACAAAAGATAACATTTTTGTTCATCCAATTTTTTGTTTTGGAGGTTTTGTGGTATTGATAACCTAGACTTAGTACAATTGTTTTAAATAGGTCATACTTTCCTTACTTGTTAAAGAGTTTCATGAATACCAAATGGAAGTTTGATGAAGCCGAAAAGAAACTTTAAATTCAAAACCTAGTTTTAGACATGCGTACGTTTGAAAAACTTGCCCCTAATGGATTGAAACGGAGTAGTTCTAATAAGTAGTTCTACAAATGTGACTTTAATCTGATAAAACTCAACATTGATTAGTAATGCATGTTTTTCTCATTTGGCTTTCCTTCAAGACAAATGTAATTTACAGTACCTTGGTCAAGGATGCCACACAAATCAAATGGGACATCACTTTATAAATTAAATAAATAAGACCAACATTAACCCCCCTTTCATCCCACTCATACAGTATGTACACAAATATATGCACAGTCCTTATAAGCCCAGTCAATGTGTCAGTTCCCTGCAATTTCTCCGGAGATGATTACCGTCTATTAAAGACAAAACAAAAGCTTTTTGAGACATGTGGTAAAAAAAAAAAAAAATAATAATAATAATAATAATAAGTATTTCTTTAGCAATTTTGTCTACAGGTCATTGACACAGTAACCCCCCCCCCTTTATACTACATACTGTAAATGCATACAACTTTATATGCTGTGACAGTAGCCAATATGACATACACGTATATAAATTGATAAAGTGTTACAGTAGCCAATGATTATGTAAAGTTAAAATCATTGGTTACCAATCAAATGCCATAAGGCTGAAAGATGCTTTGCGTCACATACCGCCTAGACTGTTTATTAATAGAAACACGGGTCCTCTAATGTCTTCTCACAATTAAAAGCCGATCCAATGCAATAATATTAGACTTACTCTAATTTGTAGTTTTTTTCCCCCTGGTTGTTTTCTTACCCGCCATTTTTTTACAATTCATGGACAATAAATTAGTACATAGACAAACTGGGCAACGATCTTTGCAATTTTCAACATTCTTATTCAATCCTCAAATTTAATTAATCACTGATGATGGTGATGCAGTGTTGTGATTCATAACAGAAACATTCAAAACCTAACCTGCAAAAATATATTAAGGCAAAGGGAACTGTCAAGGCATTTCACCACCCAATGTTGCATAGCTAAGGCAGCGCAGGACTTAATACAGCAATATATACATTATATTCAATGCATTCTTATTTACAAAGCACCCACATTCCTCAGCGGGCACATAAACATGTATTTACACATTCATTCTCTACTATGCAACTGAAACCTGTACACGTGTGGGTTTTTAAGTAGTTCGGTGGGAGGCAAAAACTCCACATTTTTGCCAGTGAAAATGAAAACCCAATATAACCTTCATTGGCCCAAACACAATTATCAAAAAGCGTAAACTAAACGGTTGCACTGCATCAAAGAAGATCCAACCCATTTGTATTATGTATTAAGTGAGTCTTCTGGCGAGGGCAATTAGCAGTTTTTTTTTTTCAAACTTGCAAGGCCGTAGCAAACCGGATGAGGGCGCCAATCAGTATCACTAAGGTTTTGTGTTTGGAAAAAAATCCATCTCTGGCACTTGACCATACCCCACAGTGGGGCACATGGCAGCACATATGTTCTCTCTATCGCTCCGTTAAGCGTCAAGCAAAAAACACCTCATTATTGGCAAAATGTTGCCCAAGCACACCTTGAAATAAATGGCAGTAAAAGATATATTTAACACCATTCCTTTGGTTATAAATGATTTGGCTAGAGTGCAAAATAAAAGCAATGTAACATGCAATAAAACAGTCTATAGCTCAGTCCAAAGTTGCTCTTTTTTTTTTTCTTTTCGTTTCCAAACACAGTAGTCAACAGTAAGGACAACAGCGCCTGGTGTTATTCCCTATAGCTCTGTGTTACATGCAAGCTTCAGTGTCCAGGCTCCCTGACTTTCCAGGGAAGGTGCAATCCTTGTTGCCCATGGAAGGAGAACAAGGTTGAGGATGAACCACGTCAGTGATGGCCTGGTGCAAAATATTGCAAGTAGGAGGGCGGGAGTTATGAGGGGAGAAGGGTGGCACATGACAGGATGAAAGCGTGTCATGAACCTGCGCGTCTCTGAAGCTGACCAGCGTGGGGATGCGAGAGGGGTTGTTCGCTGGGCCATTGTCAGCACGAGGCCTCATTCTGGTTGCGAGTTTGTTTTTTGAAATAAGAGCGACGCCGTCCAACTTTTTTTCTTTGTTACCGTCTCCGCTTGTGCTACCATTGGCTAGTGGAGATGTCAACGGGGGAGATTCAGAGTGGGATTCACTTAGGCTCAAGCACATTGAAGAGTTTTCACTAGAGGAATCCTGGAAAGAGCAATCCTCGGAAAGAGGCGGGGGCACAGGTGAAGGACAGGCCTCTGGGGGTGGGAGGTCTTCACTACCATGACAATTCTGTACATCATATGGTAAACTGGGCTGGTGAATCTCCGGAGATACATCTTGTACATTGTGCAATTCATTCTCTTGTTGGACACTTTGTTCTCCGTTCATATTTTTACAGTGGACAGTTTGAGGAACAAGCTGTCTGTTTGTGTCTCCAGGACAGGAAACATGTGTTTTCTGGCCCATGTAGCTAGAGATAGCTGGGAGCTTCTTGAGACCCCCTCCATGCTCCCTCCAGTGTTCTGACCCCTCTTGGCCAAAGTTGTGTCCATAAAGTAAATTCAAGGGGTCCTCTATGGGAAAGTGAGAGGAGTTTGCCCTTTTGGACTCCCTGAGGTCAGGACGGGCTCCTATCTTTGTACCCACGTTCAAGGAAGAAGAGGAGGAGTTGGAAGAGGAATAAGCAGAATCTGTGATATTAGAATCAGTGAGGCCTGTTCTTGAATGTGTTTTATGACCATGCTGGCCCATTACTTTGCTCAACCCTCCTCTAACTTGCTGCGTGTTGGCTAAATACTCAGCCTCAAAGCTACGATACAGGTCCTGTTCTCTTTGGGGGTCCAGTGTCGGCAGCATCTGAAAACCACAACCCAGCCCTTCATCCTCAGGATCCTGACGGCCCAGACCGGACCAAGTTCTACTGAGGCCTCGTCCATTTGGCCGCGTGCCATGGGACGATCGTGGAGGGTGGGCAGCATGATGGTGAGAATTCCGGGGGGATGAATGAGGAGATCTTCGTCCTCCCGAAGTGACTGGGGGCAGCAGTCTGCCTCTTCCTGTGGAGGGTAAACGAGGGGGTCTGGGAGTGTTTGTTGTCTTCTTACTGGGACTGCTGTTGTTGTTGTTGTTTTGGACACCTTTAAGTGGGGAGTTGGAACATGAGGCCGACTGTCTCTTGGACAACACGCCACTTATTCTAGGAGACGATGGGGGCACTTTATTGCGACAGTCTTCTCGTCTCTCTGCTGTTTGGCCTGATGCGGCTTCGCTGGACCGAGTATGGCCGGGTACCTTACTTTGGCTGTGCGAACGAGGAGCATGTATCCTTCGGGGACCTTCGTTACCAAGCGATCTGCCCCTTTCCGTCCATGTGCTTCGTCCGCCATCAGATGCTTGAGGTGGGTTAGGTTTCGTTGCCGAAGTGAGCGCTGCGCGTTCCCGAGACTGGCTCCGTGCACGGGGCAATGAGCTACGCGGTGTGCTCTGGTTTCCGGGCCTCTCAATTAGATGTTTGCCTTCCTTGCGATTGACAAGTAAGACCACTTCTTCATTTGAGCGGTGTGATGTCCCACTAAGAGTCAAGCGTCCTCCTCCTCCTCCTCCTTTGGAGGAGGCTGTCGAAGAGTCGCTGTCTCCAGAGAGACGTCTGGCCATTGGTAGCATTGTCTCCTTACTCCTGCAATATGAGAAGGGAGAAGCGTTTACATTTCAAGAACACTCAATATTACTAAGATAATTTGTTTATCATATTTTTCCTCAGGCATCATTCAAGGAAACAAAATTATTTGCGCCATCTAGAAACGTTTCAAATGAGATACTTCATAAAGTTCCCTAATAGAGCATGATTGGTGAGAACCTAACTGATGAGGTACAGTCTAATAGTGACCTAAGGCTCAGTGTTTCTTTGGACAATGGGCTGTGACGGCCAGAGGGATTACAGTCAGGATGAGAACAAGTGGGGGGATTAGAAGCAAACACAGTCCTGCTACTTCTCAATTAGGCACTGTTCCACTGTAATGCACCAGTGGGACTATCCACTCTGACTTTATAATCAGCTCTTATTGTTCACTTAGAGGAGGATGTAAGTAAAGGTTTGTATATGAAGAATGTACTACATCTGTATTTTGCCCTTGTCACCTGTTCATGATCAGAAACATGCAAGTAATAAATCAAAATGTGTTCTTAAACAATAAAATATTTACAGTATTTTGTTGTATTCTCATGAATTTCTTATTGTGTTATTGTCTAAAATGCATTCTACTGTATATACTTTCATCCTCATATTACTTTTGTTGATAATTGATTTAAAACAAAAAAATGAGCCAGTCATCCATCCACCCACACACTTCCACTTCCAGGATCGTGGGCGAGCAGCCCGTATAAGGGTGTTTGGTACCCCGTTCCCCCGAAGCAACCGCCTACAGAGTTCCCCGAGGGACACGGTCGAACACCCTCTCCAAGAGACAAAGCACATGGAGACTGGTTGGGCGAAATCCCATGCAGCCTCGAGGATCCTGCCGAGGATGTAGAGCTGACAGACCCTCCTCTCCAGCACCCCCGAATAGACCTTAGAGAGGAGGCTGCGGAGTGTGATACCTCTGTTCCTCTCGTCCCCCTTCTTAAAAAGGGGGACCACCACCCCGGTCAGCCAATCCAGGGGCATTGTCCCCGTTGTCCTTGCGATGTTGTAGAGGTGTGTCAACCAGACCAGCCTTACAAAATCCAGAGCCTTAAGGAACTCCGGGGCAGATCTCATCCACATCCGGGGGTCTCCCCACCGAGGAGTTCTTTCCACATAATCATGCCCCTCCAGGTCTCACTGTCACTGTAACCCCAGCAGAACGAAGGAGGAGCCCACCAGAGGGGACACCCTCCAAGGACTCCAAAAAGGGTGGGTCCTCTGAGCTGCTGTTTGGTGGACAGGCACAACCGGGGGAGGTTCCCCCTCTCGATAGGACTAGTACCAGAGCCTAAACTGTGTGTGGAGGCGAGTCCGACTATATGTTGTTGGAAGTTCTCGGCCTCACGCACCAGCTCAGGCTCCTTACTTGCCAGAGAGCTGACATTCCACAACGCAAGAGATAGTTTCTGTAGCCGGGTATCAGTGCGCTAAGGCCCCCCGCCCATGGCGACCGCCCAGCTCTGTATGCATCTGACCCCTTTGGCCCCTCCCACAGGTGGTGAGTCCATGTGAGGGGCCCAATTAATCATCCATTGGGAATGAATGTATGTCCTAATTTGGTAATTACTCGCAAAAAGCCAATCCACCTGTTGACCTACTTCCCTAGATAGCTTTCAGCAGTTGTTGAGGGATGGATGGCCAATTACAATTTCTTTAGTCTGGAATCCAGCACCCATTTGAACTTATAGTTCATTGGAAAGTGCCTGGTGTTAACATCGACTAAGTGTCGCTTCTAAATACAGAACATTGGCCAAATGCCAAAATAACCTTATGATTATGTCAACAATGGTACTTTGACACTGATGTAAGACGAAAGTATGAAATGAACCAAAAGTATAAGCCTAACTCTCTTAACACGCAGCAGACACGCAGCGGACAATGCTGCTAATCTGGCTTTGTCACTACGATTCAATCACGAACATGCACATTCTGAAGTCTGTCAGAGTTTCTCGTTCCAGTCCAGCATGATCTGAAATGAACATGTCAACTTTCATGTTCGCTTAAGTGGAGGAAAGGGTAGGAGGAGCGTGACACGCGGTTTGAAAGGGGAGCATGAAGAAGAGCGTGCTGTTCAATGCTCTCCACTAGAAGGTGCTGAAGAGTGGCTGGGTGAGGCGGATTTATCAAGGCAATGTCACCTGAGATTAGATAAATCTGCTCTGGTCTAATCTAATCTGCTTCCTGGCATTTGCACTTGTTGTGCATATGTTAAATTCTTCTTTCTCTGTCTGCTCTGCCAGGTGGCACAAAAGGCCAAGTGGCAAAAGATGACCTGATAGCGATTATTTCTGTACTGTATCACGAAAGGTCCTTGATCAAAACTCTATACACACACACACTCACCTCATTGGGTTGAAAGGTCGAGGTTCCGACCGATCTCTGGGTGGCCGGGGCAGACCAGTACGAGGTTCGGGTTCAGTAGGAGCAGAGGAGGTCTGAGAGTGGCCGGGCCTTGCAGAAGCCGTAGTTGCACAAGGTGTGGATGAGGGCTCCAGCGAACGTCTGTCAGGTGTTTTGTAAGACGCCATGCCGTCGTTTCGCCAGTGTGGACCAGGACTTGTAGAGCGGGAAGAATGGGCACTTGAAGACTTACTCTGGCCTCCCTGATTTTGGCCACTGGCCTTGGCTTGATGGTACCGATGGGCTGCAAGGTGACAAGTGAACATGTTAACAGGAATCAAAGACTCAAATCAAGGGTTTGGATACTACTGGAGAGGCTAAGATATAGTTTAAGGGACCATGATCAAGATGTGACCTAGGTGGTTAGATTTGCAATGCCGACTAAAAGTAATGTCAGTTTGCATCAGCTGTAGAGAACTCCATGACATCACCACTTCAGTAAGTTTGGACCTGCTTCTAAAGAGTTCTTGCAATATTAAATTGAGGTACTTTCAGGTTGTGCTAGAGATTAAAGCACTTTTTCCATTACAAACCTGGATGTGTTCATTTTTTTGGCAAATGTCCAATGAGCACTCTAAAAACGTTTGGGCCAAAAATAACTCAATTATTGGTGAAAAAAGGACCTTCTCTACTTCTGTTAATTTCAACAATGTTTTGGAGATTTTTGTACGACCCAACGTAAAAAAGAAAGGGTATACTGTACAAAACATCTTTAAAAAGAAGGTGGAATACAAAACAACACACAACCAATATTTTTGGGCTGTTAGCTGGGTTATTGATTTAACCCAGTGCTTCTCAATTGTATTTTCCCTAGCCCTCCCTAGAAAGAGAAAACTTTTCGCGTCCCACCCCACTCGACACAGTGACTATAAAGAAGCTTACTATCTATAAAAATTGTATAAGTATACCTAAACCTGTATCTTTTTTAACATTGACAAAAGAAAAAAGCAAGAAAAAATGAAATGTGTCAAATTGATCTAAGTGATCACATTGGACCCAGCAAATTTTTACATGAATTTGACCCCCACAAACGAGTCAAATAAATAACCAACAAAACAACAACAACAACCAAAATGAGGTTTTGATTTTTGCACAAAGCAACCCCAAAACTTGTTGTTTTCCACAAGACAACTTCAAAATTGGTTGTTTTGTACAAAACAACCCAGTGGTATGGATTCAAATTGACCCCAAAATTGGGTTAATTTTCGAATTGACTAAAAATGTTTTTAGAGTGTGGATTCAAACCAAACAAAATGTTACTTCTGTTGTTTTTCAGAAAGAGAACAGACTATCAAAAGCACGTGGCCTCACCAAAGGCGGCACAGCGACATGGGTCGTGTTTGTCCAAATAGTGTTCCAATGTGTCCCAGCCGCCTCCAACACGCACCATCACATGGGTACGAAGGACCTGCGGGGAGAACAGAACAGAGAATACATTTGAGCAGACAACAAACCATCACAAAATCATTAATGGAAATGTTCATTTATTGCAGCACAACAGTCAATAGATATGCAAATTCTACAAGTGGGACAGCTTGCCGAAGATGTTACATAACACCTAGATGCCCCCCTATTTCGCCCTCCCCTTTCCCCTCCATCGCGGCCAGCTGCTGTCATTAAGGAGGCCGCTCATTGCCATGCCAACTCACAATCGAACAGAAAAGGTAGCATAATAAAGAGCCATTGCACTATAAAGACTTTCATTTTGCCTTTTTGCATCCATCTCATGTGGATTTCCCACAGAGGGTAGCGCAGTGAAATTAGCATGGTAACAACTCCCCCCCGCTGTCCTCTCTGGGAATTTAGTAGTCGGGGAGAGGAGGGGGGGTGGGGGGGGTTCACAGATATGTCACTTCCCACTCTCCTCTGCTCTCCGAGGCACACGCATACACACCATCAGAGCAAAGAGCCACACTGCCTCCAGGCAGCTGCCCTCGCTGAAGCAGCAAACGCTGCCTGATGTGACGCGCCGCCCCGCCTTGTGTTGTGTAATAGGTGCTGCCAACCACATGCTTGAAAAGGTCGTACCTGGGTCTCCCGGGCCGGGCCGGGCCGGCTCTCTTTATCCTTGCACAAAATGTATTTTGGGGACATAACACGTGGCAACTAATCACTAGGTCCCAAATGGTGGTCAGGGAGAGGCCACAGACATGGGACGTGCACCTCCGTCTGACCCCACCTTCTCTGTAATACGTTTGCCGTCAATCCACTCGTCTCTTCATCTGGCTCCCTTTCTGCATGATGATATGTCAAAACAGCTGATCTGCTTATCTCTATCGGAGCATAAACTGCTTACTCTCAACTGACCTGGCTTCAGGCTGGTGTCGGCTTCACTGGTTGTCTGATACTACTACCCAAGTACAACTTTAGTCACTTTCTCAGATATTGATGGAATGTTTAGTCCAGTGGTTCTCAATTGCGGGTACTTGAAGAAACTCGAGATTTTAAATAACATGTTAAAATCCTCTAAAAACAATTATTGAGTGAATTAAATGTTTCAGGAATATATAAGATCATAAAACACAGTTTAGATTCAGCAGGTTGTTCAATTTCCTTATTTATAAAACCCATAATCTCCCCATACTAGAACGGTTCGACCCAACTTGTCATGTGCCACTTCTCATGACCTGTTTAGTTAATGATTTATCTTTGTGAACACATCTCTGCTGCAATCCCAAAAGGTGATGCTTAATGTTTCATATTTTTCTGTGGACAAATATTTATTCATAATTAGTTCTTTTTGAGAACAGGTCTGACACTTTATGTTGATGATTTTTACTGAAAAATGTTGAGAACCACTGGTTTAGTACATAAATGACCATTATTCTCTCTTTCTCTTTGTGCCAAGCAGTTGGGATAGATTCTTGCTAACCATGACCCTGGCCAGAATAAGCTGTAGAGGAGATGAATGGGTTTGTTTTTTTCAACAGCAATAATAGGTAGGCGCAAATGAAAATGTGTCTTGTCACAGGCAATGCACAAACTGAACATTTGTGAGGCATTGTGAAATAGGTTATAAAATCTATATCCGTGGAAAAATATTGTTGGAATTTTATTGCCTAATACATGTACTCAGATAATCGTATTTCAAACGATGTTCATTTTTGGGGGAATGAGTGTGTCCTAAAATGAATCAGTACAGATCACTTAACATTAAAGTGCTAATGGAAAATGATTAGAGAGACTAAGTGATGCAACAGTAAGTAGCAATGAAACCAGTGTCTGAGCAGCTTCACGTACGGTGTCTCGTACCAAAGCATCTATTACATTATTCAACAAGTCGATTTGATCTGTTGGGTCTAGTTGCAGTTGCAAGCATCGCAAATCATCTCTTTATTACATCATAAATTTTATATCATATATTTATTTCCAGATCCCAGAAGCTGGCTGAATGGCTGTGCAAGGACCATCTTCCACTTTGCATTGCTTGCTCAGCTCAGGCGAGAGACACCCAATCCCTGTTTCTATGGCAACAGCATCTTAATAAAGGCACATGTTGAAGCAATTCCCCTTCTCGTTTTGTTGATCAAACCCTGTATTCATGACTGAAATCATCACTTTCTCTTTAAAGTGGCCTACCTTAAGGAAAGGAAACATTATAAACTTCCCCTTTGTCCAAATCGATCCATCGCCCATTTTCTTTATCTGTTTCGTGGCCTTGTTTAGCCCCCAAGACATTTGACAAAGCTTGAGCCACTGAATAGTATTTTTTTTTTTTTTTGGCATTCAATGCGGCCTCTGCTTAGTCGAATAAAAGAGGCGTGTTGGCCACACTTGTACGGATGTTCAGGCATATGCATAATCACTGCCATCCTCAGAGAGGAATCAGGAGAGGGCGGAGACAGTGTGAAGAGAACTAATCTGACAAGTGAAATGCTCCCAGAATGGCAGATGAGCACACACAAACACACACACACACCCCTTCAGTGCACTTCTGAAAAAATGGTGGCAACGGCACTCTGGCCAATCACATGCTTTAAACAAATTCCACTAAAATGTCAGATCTGCTATTTGGAAGTATTAGAGACCACATGCATGTGCAGAGGTTCCAAATCAAGTATCTGAAGCGTGTTGACTTCATTCGTGTTCAAATATAAATCTTTAGAGCACTGGATACTTTTTATGCATACAATTCCACTATAAAGTGACCATATTGACAAGGTGGAGCCACTCAAAGAATTGTGTATCGACGCGGAGAGCGGGACAGATCTAGCCTGTAAATCCTCACAATTTGGTACACCGTCCAAAGAGCCCATTTATCTAGCAGGGGCAGCATTTAGGTAAGCGAGACCGAATCAATAACTGGACAACAGTCTCCCCTCCCAGTCCTGTGAGGTTTTATATGGGTCTAGAGGCAACTATATTCCTAATCTGTAACTGAGACAGGCAGTGCTGCCCGCACAAAATACTGCAGAGATAAAGTCCGATACAGGAAATGACTTAAAGCTCTATTTGTGTCTCACTTGGGAAAAAAGTGCATTTCTGGGTGCGGGCCAGGCCAGACAAATGCTTTCGAAACACAGTGCGATCCCAGTGCTGCTAAGCATACATAGGAACCTCAAAAGTCTAACATTGTCGATAAATTGACTGAGAAATTCAAGACGCTGCATGGTATCAATCAAGCATGGTATCATGCAAGAGGAGCATCAGTCAGGAGAAGAGAACTTTTTTTTTCATTTGTACAAATGAAATCGAAAAAAAGAGCTACAAATCAAACATGTTGCATATAGTATACAGTGCAGTAAACTGTAGAGACGAATGTGGAACATGTCTGTCCTGGCTGTCATGGATAGACATGAACGATTGGTGCACAGTGCTCTCAATTGCCTGCGTCCCTGAAGCATCATTTCTGAAGGGGACGCATAATTTCAAATCAACGTGCGTCGCTCAGACGGATCGTTTTTTGACATTAAAATATTAATCATCGTTCATCTACTCTTTTATTCAACAAAACTTGACGACCTACAAACATTTTTGACAACTTTGTACGCCATGTTTGTTTTGATCTCACAGTAAAAAAGAACACAGCTTTGTTTACATAAATGCCGTGAGCCTCACGGTGTAAGCCTTGACGATCAAGTAGATGACAACGAGATCATTGTCCATGATCCTTGCATTGTCCACTATGCAGTAACTTCAAATTAAAAACGTCCTAATGCCGTTCGTTTCATGCATTTCTTGATATCCCACATTTTATTTTGAAGCATTATCTAGCTTCCTTTACAACCAATCACGTCACCAGACAGATTTCGCCAGGGGACATTCTAGCGGTACGGATCTGCAGTGCTCGGGTAAAAATTTCACCAATAAAAATCAATTCACTTCAGACCGCACATGCCACATACTACTTAGTACAGTAATTCATTGCTAACTGTATTCATTCCACATAATCAATGCACGCATGGCTAATTTATATGGTAATTTATTCACGTGTAGCGACTTTGGCTGATATTACATACCCATGAGCGTGGGAGGGAGAAAGAAGCAGGTGACGAGAATCACTGAAGGTGGTAATTTTAGCCGACAATGTGTTAAAAATACTAATTTGAATTGATGTAAAGTGTAACTTGGAGATGGTTATCAGAAAGTTACTCGCCTACAGCAGGGATAAGGCAGTCAGGACTGAGAGAGGTAAATGATTTTTTTTTTATTGCTGATCCTGAACTATGGAATGACCGCCCTACCACCTTAAAATCGATTTTGATAATTAACTTCAACACGGTAATACATTTGTTTTTTTTCATTTGCGTGACATTTGGGATTGAGGTCAAATGTTATTCTGCAGATACATTTATGAAGTGGACATTTTGAACCGCTACTGATGAATTAAATTTCCATTGTGTCCTATGGGAAAATAGGTTTCAAAATCTGACTAAAGCCTCGGAGGTTGGTCATCGTCTTTCAGTAGATTGTGTTTGATCTCAGAGGTTCCACTGTACTAGAACTACACTCATGCTTAACATGCTGAGACAGCCCTCTGTTTTTTTTTTCTCTGACATACATCTTAATTTATTTCAGCTAGCACCATATGGTATGATACAATTACAGCAAACCCAAAAAGAGGACAAATCTAGCTATGACATTAAACCCTTTCCTAACTTGAAGCTTATACTTAATGCAGAATATAAGTTATTTAAATAGAAATTATAGAAAGAGTCCCAGGAGTCATGTTTTTCAGATAAGTTATTTAAATAGAAAGTATAGAAAGAGTCCCAGGAGTCATGTTTTTCACTGTACCCTTTACAGTAACATATCATTAAGTATAATTATACTTGAAGCAGGCAAATGTTGATGGACATACCCTTATGAATATCAGCGCACTGGAATCTCCCACTTTATACTTTCCTTCAGACACCTTGATCATAGGAAACTGAGCTGGACAGGAACAGTGGCCCAGGATTTCACGGACCTGAAAGGAACAAAACATAACACACACATTAGCAAAGGAGCTCCACTGACCTCGTCACATCTGCGAAGCCAATATGAAGTCATGCTTAGTCACATATCTGTAATTGTGACCTTTGCAGAGGGAAGTGTCACCTATGCAATAAGTCTGCATTTTGTACATTCGAAGTGTGCGTCATTTTCAACCCAACTCCACTCTTTGCATTTCCTCGGTGATGGTGCCCCACCCTTTTCTTCTCCCACAATGGAAGCATTTCCCTGCCTAATTTCACAAGATTATTTTGGATTTAAAAAAAACATGCTGACATGTCATTGAATACACTCAAGTCCTATGTGACATTGTTTCTGGCAGTGGCATCAGCAAGCAATGGAAGAGAAGGAGCCCACAAACTAGAGCAGTAGCAGAGGGGGTTAGTGTTGATGATGATGTCAGCTGGCCTGCGCCGCCAGCTGGATTTCGAATTGTGATCGCAAGCCAGCGCCCTTGCTGTGGTCGGGGCTGCTTATTAGGCAACTGGAGTCAGACACCACTGCAGGGTGGAGCCAGATATGCCTGATCTACACAGCCCTGGGCTCTCTCAGGATTGGACAACTCCCATGTTGTTCTTGGCATCGCTCTCAAACAAGTGTGCCGGATCTTGTTGGCTTACAGGATATAAAGCAGGCGAATGGACATGAGTGGAATAACTTTTGTTTAAGTGTGTGTGGAGGAAAAAAATGATGTTGTAAATAGCAAAGCGCAATTCATGAGCTAAGCAATAACTTATGTTAATAATAGGACTAGTTTAAAAACCATCAATGCGCACATAATTTCATTAGAGGGGTGATGTGAGGTGAGCAGAAATGACATTCAAATAAGTGACCAGCATTTGCAACGTTTTCTCATCCAAGTGACAAGGAAAAAGTAGCAGTTGGACGGCAATGGGATTTACGATGCACTTTGCGAGACACCTTGGCAAATGTGTTGACATAAAAGCCGATTTTTGCAAATTGACAGATTATAATGTGATTCAGATGTTCAAATCATGCCAACGGCTCCTATTTTTAGAATACAGTACTGTTTATTGTGGCTACAGTACACAAGGCTTAAGGAATGAAAGAAGTGCAGCATTCACCAAGTGTGTTGAGAAGATTCAATTTTCCTTTGGGGGCCTCCCACAAATTAAACGGGTGCAATCACAGCCTCCCACCTGGCTCAGTTGCCTTTACACGCACTGTGTTTTGTTTACTTACATTGCTCCAGTCTATCTATATATGTGCCTGCCTGCCCTCTTTCTGTCTGCTCTTGTCATTGCCATTTTCAATTTGTGAGTAGCCCTGTTTGGAAAAACCCCAGCCTGTGAGTTAATGGAACCATTTCCATGGTAACAGACACACGCACACATACACACGCTCACGGCCTTCCCTTTTCAAGCGTTCGGTTAGTCATGTTTTTTTTTTTTTTTCATTCGTTGCTCTCAGCTGTTCAGCTGCATGAGGTCAAATTTTGGTCCAAATACTGAAGCCCCTCCGATGTGTCAAAGTGTTTTCCTCTTCAAACGTGTGCTCTTCCCAAGACATTGCTGTATCGACACCACATGCTCAAACTATATCTCACACACTGCAACCAGATATTGAGGGGGAGGAGAAACTCAAGGTCAGGTGGGAAATATTGGGAAGAGGGGCCTGAAGGCAGTGAAAAACTGATGGATGAATTATAAATGAATGTTGGTCACATGAGATGCTTGGAGAAGGAACTGCAGATGTTCAAAGCAGGAAAAAAGGAAGAAAAACTGAACGATCCACAACATGGCGCTCACTATCCTAGGCTTGAATGTCTTAATGTAATAAGAATGTGAGAACCTCTTTATTTTTTTTCATCAAGATATTGCTCTGAAAGAAGTTTTGGTTTGAATTACAGTTGAACTGGAATATCTGTGACAAGCGGCATCAGCACAACATGAATCAAAATGTCTTCATTCCTTGCCTTCCTGACCTGCAAACACATGAAGAAGCATTCGGGGCAGAGATAGACTGATACTGAGGGCTGAGCCTTCCCCTCAGGGACGGTGAACAGGGGAAATGGGAGGGGAAGGGATCAAGATTTTTCATGCTAGTCCCCATTTTCTTCATGGGTGTCTGACTCTGTTTTACTCTAAAAGTTCTGCAGAAACAAGATGAACCCTCAACAATCCATGTTAGCTTAGTGCTTTTAACAAACATAGGTGTGCTTGCATGTAAGAACACAGGCTCATTAAAATATCGTTATACAAGAGATCATTATTACCAAACTGCAACGATAAAAACTGGAGATTACGGAAACTGCCCAGACAGGAATCGAAGGGAGGCATTCCCATTATTTGGTATCTGTGACTCAATCATAGGGAGGGACAGAACACACAGCGTTTTCAAAGAGAGCTACAATTGTGATTATATGGTTCTTTTAAAAGGTGAAAAAGATTAAACTAAGTAATTTGTCGTTTGTAATGAATGGAAATTCCGACATGGCCACCATAGCTCCTATTGGTCAGGGGTACTTTTTGTACCCTGTGCAAGACTTCCATCACATGAAGCCTTGCGTCAAACTATTTATATGGTAACTTATTTTAATTTTGGTGAATAACACTATTTTAAGATTGTTCCAATCCGGTTGGTCTGGAAATCGGGCCGATCACAAGATTTTCAGCTGATTGTTATGGGCTGAAAAATATCACATTTTTTATTTTCTTAATCCTAAAGTCAAGATTAATATATGTTAATTTCTTAACAAAATTTGTATCGCCATTGATTTGTTGGATCGGGACTCGGTATCGACAGATACTCACATTTGAATGAATCAGACACACGGTAACAAAATATGATCGGGACATCCCTAATCTTATGTGCAAAGTGTTGTTGTCCAACAACGACATTTGAATTTCAATTTCAGGTTTTTTTTTTTTTTTGTTAAATAACTTTCAACAAATCAATGGCGCTATTCTGTGCAGTGGCCACCTGAGCCTACTTGAAGATGCTGCAGGCAGGTGCAGAAAATAACCATACGCTGACAGAATCCGGTTCAGATAAAGGCCGATCAAGCAGAACAGCAGCTGATGTGTTGAAACGGTCTCATACAGAGTCATAAAGCGGACGACATGTCAATTACGTTTCACACTGCCAAGAGGAGGGACATGTTGACCACTGTGCAAAGTCCACAGGGCGCGCACCCTAAAACGGGTGACACCTTCCCGCCACGAAAGCATGTGACAATGCAGACAGAAACAGTGAGCGATGCCACGCTCTCTCAGCAAAGCGTGTGACCCAATGTAAGGCAGGAATGACCTAGTTTTCTTGCGCTCTACTGTAGCTCTTCCCTCTCGGAGCAGCATCCACTGCACTCAGGTTTAGCCGAGTGTACAGTAAAGTCACTCCGGGCACTCGCTCTTTTGTTTACTATGGTTATTGTTTTTGGATTTCTTCAATGCATGAGCTGGAGCATGTCTTCAATGACGCCCACAAAGGCTCCAGTATATTCTCTCATCTTTACCCTTGACCTCTGTTCCCATATCTATCCAAACAAATGAAATGACAGCATTTAGTTACCGCTCTGTCACTAGTGGCAGTCTATTAATTTACCGCAAGACATACTGTCCTGTTTCTTGCTTTATCTGGCAACGAGAAGTGGGGGATGGGAATGAAGGAGCTACTACTCAAGCCTGGGGGTGAAAAAAAAGACAAACCCTTTGGAAATATGGCAAGAGTGTTTCGTCCAGATATACTGTATACACAACGCCTATTGATGCCTGTATGAGAACAATATGAATGTCCATTAGAGACAGGGGTGCCATGTTTTTAATTATTGTATAAAGGCTCAAGGGCTAAAAGCAACCTAGAAAAGATACAATACTGGGATGCAATACAGTGGAATGTATATAAACTTAGAGTCACTGTCATAATCCTTCTCTCGAGAAGATATGATATAATCCCCTAAAGCAGAGGATAAACAGTGCACTATATGGACATATAGATGGGTAACAAAACAAGGCAGAATCTCTATAAATGGATCCATATGGCGATTAATTGTTTTTATGAGTACTCCAATGATGTCACTCACAATGCATTTGCAGCACAACTACTGACGCCACGCGCCACTGACTCAAGTTCTGATGAAGGAAATGAGTGCCTGGTAACTTCCTCAACCTTAAGTGTGAAGCGGTCCCAAAGTGAGATGAGTAAGGGCAAAGGCGTCGGCGGAGAGCAATAATGGTGGATGTGCGCAAGTGGCAGAACCAGGAAAGTAAGCCGGACATGCGCTAGCTTTACAAACATGACGCCAGGCTGTATGTCAGCTCAACTATCTTAAGTAAATAGACTATTTTGTCGATACATAACTTCTTAGGATATTATTGAACATCTACAGTACACGGTTAGAGAAGGAATTCGAATTCTCATACTTGTGTGGGTCTTCCTCTATGAAACTCAACAATCCGAAGGTAATTGCTGACATTTCATCAGCAGCAATTGCAAATATTAATAGAGAGATGCTTTGTGAGTCAGTGAAAAAACGCACCACGATTAGAAATCAATGGCTGAAGGGAAACAAAAGCAAGCCATTAAGGAAGGCGTGAAATGCCATCCTTACTGCATGATGCAGGAACTCTGCACAATGGAGAGCAGAAGCCACACAGTCTGCTACAACAGCTGTGGAGCAGTAAAATTAAGCCCTGCAACTTTCCCTTCTTCTCTGACAGACATGACTAAACACAATGAGGCTTCCAGTAATTATGGAACACTAATCTCAAAGCAGGCTGCAATTTTTATAACAAATACAAAAGAAAGCCCCCCAAACAGTCAGCAGGATAATTTTGACCTATCAAAACAACAAATGCATAGTTGAAGATAACCATAATACCAGACATCTTTTGGATTGTCTCATGTTTTTCAAACAGACTTTATTTACACGGAAAGATTTTTAACAACTTTGTCAAAAAAAAAAAAAAAAAAATGCTGCTCCGGGGGCCTAAAAAAAAAAAAAAACATCAACAGAAAATCTCATTATTTGTGTGCCAGACCAGTAACATTAAGAAATATAAGCAATATTATACTAGATTTGATATGTGATGTGTAACATTAGTGATCACAGCACTGTAGTGACAAACACCAACATGCCCAGACTGAACACTTGTAAAGCACGCACATGTTTCTGTTTTCAGACCACTATTCTTCAGAATTTCAGAGACATGGGTAAAATTAATATTTTTAACAACCATTATTTAATATTGTTGTAGTTTAATTGTTATATTTTTTACTACAATATTGTTACACACAATTAGTCAAGGAATAGGTGGCAGTTTACCATTTGAAAGAATTTTGGTAAATGGTTAATTGTATTGGAGCAATAATTCATCAACACCTAATCTCAAATCCAATTGATCAATATTTTTGAGAATTGATCAATCAAATAAAGACATCTAAACTTGTCCAAATCTTCAGAATTTTGACTTCTTGACAAGTTATCTCAGCAGATTTCTTTAATCCATCATGAACAGACATACATGATTGTGTGGAATCATGATGAAATGTTTACACAATTCTACTTGATGAAGATTTTAGTCTACTGTCTGACATGTTATGGACCATTCCTGCACTATTTGGAAAAACAAGTCCAAGTTTTAATGAACATTAAAACACGTTTTTATACATCTGATTCATTGCTCAATCAACAAATAACAGATAATAGGTCAGCTAAAAATACTGTATCTACCTTGAAACTCCAGTAGGAGGTAGTCAAGCAAAGAACGTGTTCAGTCTACCCATCAAGAAGAAGAAAAACAGGACGTTATTGACCTTATAATAGCTAACATGCAGCTCCAAGCGCAAGTTAACGTACAAATAATCATATGTATGTATGGACTAAACGGTATTTAGTGTATGTTGATCTCAATTGTAATTACTAGCATGTTAATACTAATTGCAGTTGCTAATACTTAGCAAAGGCAAATTTTGATGTAAATAAAGAGTTGTTATATTCACTCATAATAACCTGACAAATATGCACTCACTTCAACGCACATTCAGGCCTTGTCTACATGTAGTTCTAGCAAAATAGCAGCAAATGTCTCTGTTTTGCCCAATTTGCTTTTTTTTTCCCCATCAAAACCAAATGTTTCAAAACCTCCAGCCAAAGTGGAGATTTGCCCAAGCCTCCGGTTTTGTGGTTGCATGTAACCAGCTTAAAACGGTGATTTACATGATTGCGCTACTCTTTTTCCCGCCAAAAAAGCAGATACTGATTGGACACGTCAGAGACGGAAGTTATTTCTGATTGGACAGAATTTGGCGACACTACTGCCGCTTAGCGACTTGGCATGCTTGTAAGTGAATGAAACCGTACTGTGCTGGATTCCTATAAACACAATTTCTTTAAATAAACAACAACAACAAAGAGGAGACTATGCTGTTTTAAATGAGGCGGTTACATGTAGACAAGGCCTTAGTAATATATATATATATATATATATATATATATATATATATATACATATATACATATATATACATATACATATATACATATATATACATACATATACATACATATATATACATACATATACATATATATATATATATATATATAATATTTTTTCATTTTTTATTTTTTTGTGGTGGTCGATTACTCAATTGTTTGATGGAATAAACGGTAGGATAATCAATTTTGAAAAGATTTGATCGTGAAAGCCCAACTTACAGCCCGAGTTAATTAAAAGAGCTATATTGGTCAGAACATTCCAAAATGTAATTTTTGCTGACAAATAATATAGGGAATATTTTACTAGAGGTAATTATTCAGGTAGGAAGCATAATGTTTCTTATCTGTACCATCACACCCCTGGGGTGTACCCAAGTTATATGACTGTGTTTGCAACTGACTAAATGAACCACCTGAAGAGGGAATATGATGAAATGATGTGGTGAAAACCAACTCATGTGTTCTTCTCTGAAAGCAACGGGGCGAATCAAGCCCAACACTTCCACAAGGCCAAAAAGTCTCAGTTTGAATAACAAAGAAAGACAAGCACCTTTTGTCCTAGCTCGTAGTTTACTCTAATCCTCAGTCATATGCGCATGGACAAAGTCTAGACACATCCTCGTCCACAAGCTCACAAAGTCTGTCCGCAGAGGCCACGTCAGAAGTGCTCTGACCAGCATGAATGCCGAGCCCCCTCCTCCTTCTTCCTTCATCCCTCTTGTCTGTGCTGTCATGTTTTTAGTGTCAAAGAAGCACATTGTTCCGCTCATCAATGTGCAAACATCAACTTCGCCCTCAAGGGCGTGTGGTGCTGCGATGTCTGTCTGCTCGTTAGCTTCGCCTCTAACGAGATCTTTGGCTATCTCACGCGTGTGCCCCAAGGAGAGGTCAACAGGGTGAACCACAATGACAGGAAGGGAAATGTAAGCAGAGCAAAGAAATGCTGTACACATTAACTACAGGGAAATAGTTGAGATAAAAAACAAAACAAAACACAAACTACCCAAATTTCATTTTTGCGACTAAAGGCAGACCACTAAAAGGCTGGCTTGACATTAATAACCAAAAATGTTAACCAAATGAACTTTGACCACATCTCTCTTTGTGTGCGTTTTGCAGTCTCACAGACACACACACACACACACACACACACACACACACACACACACACGAAACTTTCAGGTAAGAAGGAATGTAACACGCCTCTCACACGACCATAACACAAAAAACACTGGCATGCTACTTTAACGTGCTTGGATACGCTCCACTTGTCACATGTTTCTTTTGCAGCATTAGTGTGGGAGAAAAACATATTCAGCGAACTCAACATTAGGTACGCCGAGATAACATTTCAGAATGTCGGATTCTTCAAATACCACAACTTTTATCTTTTTCTCGTCTGCCCTTGACAACGAATAAACATTTGAGCTTAAAGTTGCCAAAAAAGAAGTTAATCACATTTGGGAAGGCAGACATTTGGTTAAGACTTGACAGTTTTTTTCTTGTATGAAGTAGAATATTTGCGACTGTGTGCCATCAAAATAAAATACTTCAATTTACTTGACTCGTAAAAACATACATGTGAAGTGCTGTTACTACCGCTACAAAAAGCAACCACGGTACTGATTAAATGACTGAATTAATACAGTAATTTTCTGACTGGGTCGATCAAAACAGAATGAAAACAGCATGTCAACAGCAATTCTGGAGTGGCTTTTGCGTTGCTCTCTTTACTGTAGGTGTGGCAGGAGACTAAACATATGTTGTGTATACATACACCTTGTGAGGGGAAGGAGGACGTGGTTCTGTGTGGTTGAATAGCAGCAAGCTACTAGTGTCAATATAGAGAACATAATTTAAATATTATAAAAACTGGGAACTGACTGTCGATCACGCTGTACAATATTTTTGAATATTTGAACACTGCTGTGTCAATCTCAAAGCTGGGGGTCATTTTGTGTGGCTAGAAAAAGCCCCCTCCCCCCAAAAAAGTCTATTTAATTCATCTTTCTGTGTACATGCATGTTTATTTTATTCATAATTGGTTTTACATGCATTTATTTTCACCAAATTACTGCTTACTATTATAATCTTTCATTACATTATATTATCATTATATTTGCCATTGTTTTCTATGCGTGACTTCTGAATTCTCAATCTCATTTGTTTGTTTTTAAATGTACTATATAGCTGCAATTACAGTCAAATGCAATTGTGGTGATATGAGGTTGTTCTACATATCTATGATATTCATAGTCATAACAGCCGCCGACATGACTACAATATTGTGTTGATGAGCCTATGTAACTCTATGTGCAGTGAACTGTCCATGAACTTGTACTATCTTTGTCTTTGTCCTCAAAAGTAACCCAAATCAGAGCATTAAAAAGATAACTCAAGCGCAATGGGAGAAAAACTACAAGTGCAGCCGGCTATTAAGTGGTACAAGTTTATGTCAAAACACCCGTAGTGGCCCCACTAGTAAATAAGACCGCATCTACTAGTGCGGGATCTCAATGAAATTTTTGCTATGCTGTGCACACCACGTAAAACATACTTTGAGGCAATTGATTGGGGCCCTGAGTTTTAAAGGGTTAACACTCATGTCATGAAAAAATGATACTTCGAAGCAGTTAATGTTTTAGGCTAAATACACACAATTATAAACAAACGTTGACTTTATCATGAGTTTTTCAAGTGCTCCCCACCCTTCTCATTCAAAGAACTAACCCATTTTACTGCACATGTGCAGACTTGACATAGGAAGAGCATAACAATTTATAAAATAGAAATGTTAACCCTTTGCGAGGATAATAGATCAGCGTTGTCCCAATCAAGTGCAGAAGAGGATAGGGGAAATGTTTTTCATTAAATCTGCCAAACTTTTGAACTGTTTTCATACAAACCCCAAATGCGCAATACTGTACTGACACCAGCAAGAGCCAAACACTCTTTTGTTGCGGGAGTAGTGCTGCTGTCAATGTCATTCGAGGGTGCAGAATAGAGATGAAGTATAGAGG
Source organism: Hippichthys cyanospilos (assembly GCF_059441005.1). Taxonomy (NCBI): domain Eukaryota; kingdom Metazoa; phylum Chordata; class Actinopteri; order Syngnathiformes; family Syngnathidae; genus Hippichthys; species Hippichthys cyanospilos. Next base: position 25,881,387 of record NC_142369.1, on the reverse strand, counting down.
GCTGCATTTTATGAAGATCTGCTATTTATAAGATCTGCTGCATATGGATGCTGATGGATGTTCTTAGTTGCCATGATTTTCTTTAGCTAATACATCTCATCGAGCTAGCTCAGGAGGGTTCGCAGGAATGACAAAAAAGCTGAAAGCGACTTACCAACTCGTCCAGATTCCTCATGTCACACAAAACTCTCTTCTGGGGCCACACAAACGGCTCCGGTTCAGGCTCGTCATCCACGCTGCGATTGCTCTCCCTGCGTCCGAAACACCTGCTGGGTGGGCTCTGTGCCTCCGGCTCCCCGGGGTCCACCTGCAGGCCGCCCTGCTGGTCTCGGATCTCCTCTTCGATCTCTTCCTCCAGCTGGATGAGCATGGGGGCCAGCATACCGAACTTGGAGCCGCGGCGCGCCACCTCCAGCAGGCACAGGATGAAATTCTTCTCGTTGCATCTCTCCACCAGGTCGTTGGTCTCGAACATGAGCACGTCCTTGATCCACAGCTCCCGGCGACACCAGCTGATGAAATTGGACACGTTGTCCCGAGCTAGGAAAGAGCCCGCGCTGACGTTGCGGGATTGGAAGACAACGTCTTTGCGAGGCAGCTTCATGGACTGGGCCGCCTCGGGGTACTCCAGCTGGAAGTCTTGGGCGGCCCGGTTGACGTTGTTGGCGTGGCGACACAGGGCGCAGCCCGTCTCCAGGCCATCCAAGAAGGTGTCCGCGCTCAGGTCCAGGTCGTAGAGGGTGTTCAGCCATTCCGCCAGGTCCTCCTTCATGGCGTACAGGTACTCCTCGCTGGATTTAAAGGGCCGAATGCTCTTGGAGGCGGCGGACTGGATGTTGCTCTGATCGGCCATATTGTCGGATTATGTATCAATAAAAGTCGTACTTGATTCCGGATCTCCTCATTGCGCAACCGCGCTCCAAATCCTCATCTGCAAAATAAAGCGCAGTGAGCGTGCGGACGCGCCCATGCCGGCGTGCATGTGCGGGGAGTGGAGGCCGGCCTTTGTGCCGTTGTCACGGGCATAGCGGAATGCCGAGTGGCTGCGGCGCTCGGACGCGTGTTCCGGATGGGTTTCGGCGAGCAAAGCCCCTTTTCTGGTTCGGAGCAGTCAACGCGCCCCCTGGCCGCCGGATCCTCCCGGCCCGTAAACATCCACGCGTGGCCGTGCGTGTGTCCTTTCCCAGATAAAATGATGACTTGTGAGCGGCAGCGAGCCCACGCACCGCCACGAAGAGACTCGGCCCATGTCGCGCCGCCTCCTGCCTTCAATATGTTGACCTGCCTCGGGGCTTAAAGCAGCGAAGCGACGCGGCGGCACATCCCATTATGTGGATCAACCGGGAAAGGAGGAGGAGAAGTTAACCCCGTAGTCGCCGGGCCACGCGGCAACCAACAGACGCCTTGCAAAAACTTCATATTACTTTCGGGCACAAATAGAATGAGCTCAAAACAAGGAAACTTACACGTTACGCTTGCTCTGTCGTGACGTATATTTCAAAGTACAGAAATGCGTGGATGCCTTCCAGATGAAAACTTCTCACTTCCAACTGAACAAGTTTCGACTTTACAGCAAAGAGATCAAACATACGGATAAAAGGCAAGTCGTCATCTCGCCTTCAAAGAAGGACCGTGGTGACGTCAGTCAATGCTGCCCATTGAGGCGAATTGTTCCTGACATGCTAACAGGCCACAGCTAATTATACTGTATTCAATGACAAAAATTACCAAATACTTGGACAGGATGATTGGAAACTAAACTGCATGTGTACTTTAAAATTTTACCATAGGCCTTCATGTTTAGAATTTCGCATTAGAAACAAGTCTACTTGGAAAAGTAGAACATGTAGTGACTTTGTGACCTCTGCGGATCGCATTAATTGCCACAAGCTAGTGGCACTGTAATGTGGAATTTACAATGAAAAGTACTTTTGTATTGTTTTAATACCAGTGATTTATTTATTTTTACACACAGGGCAATTTATTTAATTCATAAAGCCTTCAAAGTTTTTGGCACCTGCATGGCAATTTGATCTGACACTCTAGAAACAGTTGGTTTAAAAATAGCTATGGGTTAAAAAAAAAAAAAAAAAAGAACTGACCCAACATTCTGGGTTGTTTTACGCAAAACTTACATTGAGGTTGTTTTGTGCAAAATCATAAATTCATGGAGTTGTTTGGTTTAAGCAACCCAGAAAGTTGGGTGGGTCCCTTTTTTAACCGAAATAATTATTACATTTTTTTACCCAACTGCTCTGATTGAAATTGTTAGCTAATATAGAAACATTTTGTTGACGTTTTTTGCTCATATTTTTATGTTGGAGGACAATACAAGCAACAATTAGTTCTTTTTACTCTTACTTCAAGCAAGCTGTCACATTGGCTAAACTATCATTTTTTTTTATCTTGACATTTTTAATCGAGTCATCTTTTTTTTTTAATGGAGTGTGCAAATTCACCAATTTTATGATGGGTACGATTTGAACCATGAAAAGTTATATATATATATATATATATATATATATATATATATATATATATATATATATATATATATATATATATATATATATATATATATATATATTTTTTTTTTTTTTTTTTTTCATCCATTCATGTTAATATTTGCGCTTGGCCGAAAATGTTTGAATAAAATAAGACACAACGAACAATTTAGGTTTTTACCACAGCTACATTTTAGATGGAAAGTTTTATAATGAGGTATTTACATCATATACAAACAACAACAAAAAAAAACATAGTTTCAGTGTAGTTTACATTGTTCAGTAATGTGGGAAATAAAACCAGGGTATCATCTACACAAACTCAGGGAGAACATAGAACACAACTTGGTAGGGCCAGAGAAGCGGTTCCAATTCAAAACGTTTAACTGTGAGGCAGATAAGACAAGCTTTTGTGTTGTCATTTCCATTATTTCTTACAGAGGAGTTCTTTCTGGAATCGAAGCACTCAGACGCTTCTTTTTTGTTTGTTTTGAAAGAAAAGCTGCTAAGCAGCAGTTAATTGAACAAAAACAACTAAGTACATCCACTGGGCAACTTTTACCCAAGCTTAATTTTATATTTTTTATCCAGCTACGAACATTAGGCAATATGACAATATATTTTTAAAATACCATACACACCCTGGTTTTATCCCCACTATAATAAAGTCTTTGTGTAGATTTTAATGAACAGTCTGAGGCCTCTGAAGATCATGAGACTGTCATCCTGCTGCATATCTCCTCAAGCTCTGTGACCTTCAATTACAGCTGCTTCATCAGTGGAGCTTTATCAGTCTTGGTTCTGTATACGCACGGCTATTTTATAATCTTAAGGAACTACCATAGGCATGGACAGAGCCTTTCAACAGCAGATGTTTACGGAATGACCGAAGCCAATCAACTGTCTTATCAAGTTCCACACATTGAAGACATTTGCCTCCATACGATCCAATGGGGTTACAACACAAAAAGTTTCCTCACAGATCATTGTGTTCAATATTTTAGGTAGTAAACTTGGCTATCAGGTTCTTTTGAAATGTTAAACAAAATCTGCAAAAACATCAGCTGCTTGGAGTCCGAAGGAGAGTCTGTAAACAGTGTTTGGTTGACTGCAAAAAAAAACAAGACCACGTCGCAGTGAAAATCTGTGAAACTCTCAGCAGTCTAAGGGCAATTTTGTATATTCTAACAACAGCAGTGTGTGAACTGGCTTTTGAAATGAGGTACAAAATAAGCATTAATGTAGAACGTTCAATTTTACGCCTTTATTGGAGCAGCTTGTGAGTTCTCATGATTTGTGACAGTTTGAACTAAAGCGGCACCGCTGCCAAGGAGGGCTTGTTTTGATTTAAAACAAGAGGGATGTGTCTTGAAACATGAGTGAGAATGAAGGGAAGGGAGGGGAGCAGGAGAGAGACAGGGAAAGAGAATGGGGGTGCCAATGACGATGAGATCATTTTCTTGGCCTGACTGAATCAGCTTCTCTGTCAGTAACGCTTGTGTGCATGTCTGAAAGTTCATTAATCTGTCAATGAGTGCAGTGCTTGTCATGTGAGCTGTTGCAAACGTGACTGCTGGTAAAGGGGGATTTGGACTAGGTTATACTGCAAACGTTTGAACATGTAACAGGATGGAGAAATACATAGACAAAGCTTTCCCAGCAACTCATTTCTTTTGATTTATAGATAAAATATTCCAGAGGTTTACGCCTCTCTGAACAGGTAACATCTTTCTACAAACTGTGCCACTTTCTGGCATTATTATTGAGCCCGAGAGCTAGAGGACATTTTAACGTCCCACCCATCATCCATATACTAAAGAAGGAATTAACTTGTCCTGAGACCAAATCTAAAATAATGGAATGATTGAAAAGAGTTTTAAATGTACACAAGTCAAGAGCACCCCCTAAAAAAAAATTCTCATCCCACGCCCTGTAACGACAAAATGGAATCTCACATGAAACAGTTCACATGGGATTTAACATGTATTTTTACATGATTCGCTGGACTTTAAAAAAACTGGGTACAGCAAAGGTATGTCATGTTCAATTTTTCATGTTAGCCTTACTTGGATGTCTCACTCTACCTATTAAACCAACCCTGTTATGCATATTATCAGAATAAGACAAGGTGGTTTTTTTTTCTTTACTTAAGTTTGTCCTCTTGGTCAGCAGAAACAGCGAGGATACACAGATAGCTTATAGTCCTAAGAGAAAAAATTAGCGCAGATCTGCAACCCAATGACTGTGATTACATTTATATACCGTAATCAAGAAATAACTGTGCCATTGATATGGAAGCTATGACAGCAAGCCTATAAAAGTTTAATATGTATTATTGGTATGTAATAGAAAAGTGAACTTTAAGAATTTTGAATCCAAAAGTCCCCCAGTTGGGAACTGACAATTTTACATTTGAATTAGACAAATGAGTTCCCAACATTCAACAAATTCAGTTACCGTCAAGAGGAAGTGTACTTACAATACCAATGACTCCACTTGGCCATTAGCGTTTAATGATTGGTCTGTAGGGGTAACACACTGAATTTAAGTGAAATTTGTACACCACAGTCCCAGAAAAATCTGACCCGACACACTGCTTATTATGAATAAAAGGTTTATTCCCCACAATTTTTGAAGGAAAAAAAGGGCAGGCAAATTTACAACACATATTGTGTTGATGCAAAGACATAACTGCCGTATTTAAAAAAAACATGCATGTAACAAGGTGGCATATGAACGAACTAGAATAAAGACAAAAGATGTGTGAACTGCACAGGATGTTTGTGAGCAGTTAGATAACAAATCAACATATCATCACCTTCATTATACAATGGCCTCAGTCATTATCCCCCCGAAAACATGAAAAAACAAACCAAATACTGATTTAACTTCAGTACAGGCATGGAATTTAACTATCTGTCAACTGGGAACGTGACCAAATTTAGCAGAGGTGCCCGGACCGGTATCATGAGACATTAACAAAACCTCATCCTCCCAACTGGAACTCGGGCCAATATATTAAGAAGGTGATGATATGAAAGCATAAATTAAAAATGCTCATCTTAAAAAAACTAACAAAAAATCCCATACAAGTAAGGTTTAAGAAGAAGTTCAATATGGTCTCTCTCTGCGCTCCTGGCGATGGTCCCTGGAAGCGAGCAACAAAAAGCACAAGTCATCAAGTGGCCTCACACGGCAGTTTCCGGATTGACACTATCAAACATTTATTTGGTTGATGACTGTACCTCATATCCATCTTGCCACCTGGTGGGCCCATTCCCCTTCCTCTGCCACCCATGGGCGGTCCGCCACGGCCGGAACCACGGAACCCGCCTCGGTCCATGCCGCCACGGCCCCTGAATCCGCCGCGATCGCCTCCCCTGAATCCGCCGCGATCGCCTCCCCAGCCTCCTCGGAAACCTCCGGGACCACCCGGGCCTCCGGAGGGTCCGCCGCGGTCCATGCCCCTGCCTCCTCGCATTCCCATGCCGCCTCTGCCTCTTTCGCCTCCGGGGGGAAACGGGGGCCCGCCCCCCATGCCTTCTGGTTTGGGAGCCTTGCACTGATTGCACTCCATCCTCCAGGCAAAGTTTTGGTTGCCGCAACCCCTAGGAACAACACACGTATTGAAGCAAGTGCACACCCCGCCATACGAGTCAAATAAATGCAATACGTACGGATTAGGACACTCCCAGTCCCCAGCCCTCTGTTGCATGTTGGCTCCTGTGGGTCCACCCCGGCCCATGCCGCGTGGGCCACCTCGGGGCATGAAGCCACCACGCTCGCCTCCGCGGCCCATCATGCCTAGTAGGGTATTGTGCACAATTACAAATGGCACTGAAACATCAAAACAATGACCTCCCGGGGGACCCGCCAACTTACCTCCACGGCCCATCATGCCATCGCGCATGGGCATCTGGGTTTTGCGGCGCGCCATTGACACTTTGAGCCTGCGGCCCTGGAACTCCTTGCCTGAGAATTTGACGCAAACAATTAGCATTTCCCTTTCACACGCACCGCATGGTGATAACAGGATATTCTACCATCAAATTGCTCCACGGCAGCTTTGGCGCAGAGAGGCTCCTCATAGGAGAGGGTGGCATCCCCTTTGGGCTTTCCCGAATCCTTGTCAGTGTAGATGTTAATGGCAAGCTGGCCAAGTCTGCGATTGAACTGGAGGGAAGCGGGCAGTTAGCATCTGCCTACCTAGCTTCTCCCGCGGTTATTCTTACTCTAATCGGGCCGACGTGTTTAAAGAATTCGGCCATCTCGTCGATGTTGGCCTTCTCAGTCAAGCCGGTGATGTAGATGGCACAGTTTTCAGCATCGTCTTGCTCTTCAGACCGCCCTACGAGACGCAAAGTAATATTTTAAGCAACAGCGAACATCAAATAAACGTTCCGTGTAACCCCGTAGACGCAAGGCTCAAATTCAACTCACCCATTTCACGCTCTTCGCCGCCCAGGTGTCCTTTGTGGTCCAGTGAAGGAGGGCCAGAAGAAATTGAGGGAGGGGGAGGGAAAAAAAAAAATCAGGGCATGCTACTCAAACGCCGCATACATCACATGAAGAGTGCTACAAAACACAGTTTAGACTTCCGTTGCACACTGCGGGGCCACGTTAACCAGTGTACTCACGATTTGAAAAGTAAGATACCTCCGACCCCATGAAATTTTGTGTTCTTTGAAAAGCCTCTAAGACCACTAAGTAGATGTTCCCAGGAAAACCATAAGAGTAACATATGAGATCACTTTTGTTTTTTTGGTGTTTCTTAAGTCAACCCAGTCACAAGTGGCATTTTCCCCATTAACCTTTGGAAACTGGTCAAACCATAAGCAATGGCTGAATTACACGAAAAACCTCGGAAAATGGTCTCAGGCATTGGACAATTTCCCCAAATTAGGGCGTGTTCATAAAATCGTTTCATACCAAGGTAGCAAAATGGATACGCAAGAGTTGAAAGCGATTAAGGCTTGTAAAGGACTAACCAGTGTAATTCTCGTTAACTTACCACCAGGCTTACTGAAGCCACCTCTGTCTCCAGCGCTGCTATGGGGGAATAAATGAAGATATGAAGGCCATTTCCCTTTTACAGCCACATCCATGGCTCGAGCACAGTGGCTTGATTGAGGGAGTCAAAAACATTCTATCGAGGCTAACAGCAAGTAAAATTCCCCAAAGTTGATATACAGAGTAGTTGAGGTGATCATGTGTTAATATTAGTAACTTGGAGATAACAGTTGTACATAGAAGCTGGAAAAGAAACCTGGCAGAAGCTAAACACTCAAAGATTTTAGATGCACTGAGAGAAATGTACCACTGGTTTTAACATTACACTCTATAGATATGTTACACACAATCCAGATGTAAAAACAAAAACAAAAACAAACAAAATACAGGAAAATTTATCTGAAAGCTTACATTGACCAATGCATTTGAAAAATTGTACAGCAAATGTTAAAGAAAAGTGTAAACAGTCCACATTTTACAGAAATAACCATTGATTTTAACACTGAATAATGTATTAAAAATAATGAGAGAAGAAAAGAAATGATAAAAAGCCCATCATGCTCAAACACCACCATCCTCAGAGTTGTTGGAAAATTAGGCAGACCCCCAATCTTTTAAGAGCCCTCCTGCTCTCCTTAAGTTGGCGCCTCTGCACTGAGTACAGATACTTTCTAGAGAAAAGATGCTTTTAAAGGGCTCTGTTACCTGTACGGTATAAATGTGACAAAGCATGTTAAAAGTTCTCAATGAGATCAAACAATTGAATTCCAAAAACACAAAAAGCAGTTACATTTCAAAATGACATTGTGACCACCCCCCCATACCCCTGTGCAATTCTAAAATTTATTACTAAAGTATTTTAGTCTATATCCTATTTTCAAAATTTCAGTATCACTGCCAACCTGTCAGCACGTCAAACTCAAATCTGCCTTTATAGCGGTGATTTCATAAATTGGTGTTTTTAAAAATAGGGGAACCCTTGAATGGCAAAGCGCTTGACAATGCAATGTGTGCCTTTAAGCCCCCCCGTCTTTCTGCCCCATTGACCTTTTTACGAACACACTTAAAAATCTACTCTATTACACACACACACACACAAAAAAAACCTTTGGAGTACTCAATTGCTCGACTGTGGTCGGGTAATCTTAATATGTTTTGGGTCAAAGCAGCCAAAACCGTTTTAGTATGATCCCAATAGGCACCAAGTATAAAATGCAAATGCATGCAGAGCAAAAATCAAGAGGCATTTTGACAACTTCAACTTTTCCCACCAATAGCAAATACCAACGACTACCAAAATTTTCAGAGCTGCCAACCAGAAATTAATTCCTTAACAATGCAAATGGCACAAAGAAAGATGTACTTCGAAATACAAGCAGTACCCCCAAACATTTGTGTTACTAGCTATAGTCCAGGGAAGACATTATCAAAGACCAAAATACAGTAATGATTGAACATCACCCAACCTTAGCTAGCTTGGAGCCGTGGCTGTTTGTATTCCCAAACATTAGTTGTAGAGCTGGGTAACAATTCAGGATTCCAAATTTTAATTAATTTGTTTTATAAGAGCTCCATTAGATTCAGGTAAGGATTATATAATACCAGTTTTGCTTTCATATGGTCAAGAGACCGTAACTCCCCAAACATAAAATGCACCTGTGAATAGGACGCAGCCTTGTTTTGTGTGCTTATCAATTAATTTGAAGTGGATTTGCATTCCTGTGAACAAAGATGCACTCTGACACCGGGTCAGTCTGTCCGCTTCTTTTATTGAAAAGAATTCTGTAACAACCACAGCTAACAGGAGCCGCTGTTAGCTGTAAAAGGGACTGGCTGGTAACAGTCCGCCCTCTAGCTCATTCTGTGACTGTTGTAAGAAGACGGCCAGTATAAAAATGCACATGTGTGTGTGAAAACTCTGCTTATGCGGTTGACGGCTCAATCTTCCACAAATGGTGCAGAATTAGAATAAATACTGTTTATAGGACACACCCATACTTTTGGCCTTCATTTATGGGGAAAAGTAAGTCTTACATTTGGGGAATTATGCTTTGTGTGTGTGTGTGTGTGTGTATATATATATATATATATATATATTTTTTTTTTCCCCCCTTCCCTTCTCCTTGATGAACCAACACCACAAATGGTAGAAACTTCTTGCTGTAGTTTTGTAATTAGAATGGTATTATGGTTATGGTTTTATTGAGCATGACCTGATCAAAACAATAATTTAAACTCCCAAAAAATGAGGCCATGCAATCATTTTAGTTCTTCATATATTCTTAAATTTCTCCTATTGTGGCATGACAACAACATTTAATCATTCATTTACTTATTATACTCAAAAACTGAAATGAACGTTTCAATTATCTATGTTCATATAGATATTTTATAAGCAAAATGAATTATCACCATCAGCACTTTAGCTTGGCAAATAGTACCTAACAATATACCTTCTTGCATGTGCTTGTGTAGAGGCTATCTAGTCATAATTTGCATTATCCTCATGCTAATCCCTAATTAGCGACTTCATTTATGTATCACAGTAAAAAATAAACAATTAACGCATTTGCTTTAATGAATATTTTACAAGATGTAATTTAAGGAAGAAAAAAAATCATTGCACATTACAGTTGAGGTTAGCAAAACCTCTTATCAAGCAAAGGCTTTGCTTAGCAGAGATTAACATGAGGGCCCATTCGCTGGAAAACAGCTCCTCACATCAATACAAATGTGCACTTCGTTGTACTAACAAGAGAGCAGCTCAATAGATACCAATATGCACACATTTTTTTTCTCTATGGATTTTGACAGTGTATGTACTTCATACCGGAAGATTGCTCAGTTTCATCACGCTTACCAGACCTGTCAACTACCTTGACCATGTACTGCACTACATTAGAGATAGATAAATGACACACAGGTTTAGCAAACATACATACGTATTGACACATGGTTTTATGAACCAATATTTGGCTTGGAGAAGGAAAACTAATTCAAAAACCAATAGATTGGTTAGGAAAAATAAAAAATAAAATGTCCGAAATACTAGTGTTCAATATTGAGCAAGACAACTTGGTGTTTAATATTGTTGCTAGCACACAGCTGTTGTCTGTGCACTACTGGATACTACAATCCAGCAATAAAACTTAAAACATCATTGCAAGTTTAGTCTCAAACTTTTGCCCTTGACTGCTAGTTTTCTCTACAATGGAGTAGAGGGCTGTGCAGGGATATATGAATATAGACATTCCATATTAGTTGGCAGCTCTGTGTTCCCCATTAAGAATACCATCACTGATGCAAAAAGTGCATTTGTGTATTTTGCACTGACAGAAATGTATTCCTGGTAAAAATCTGAGTGTCTGACATAAGAGTGCTTAAAAAAAACAAACAAACAAACAAACAAAAAACGCAAGGGGATGCGCAAAAGAACCATTAGGTGCTTTTATACCGTGTAAAAAAAAAAAAAGTGCATTACATTTGTTATTCTTGTGTCCTTACCACCACTTAAGTACAGCAATAGTAGGTTGGGGAAAATTTTTTACAGCGAAACCCCAAAACAAATACCCTTGGTTAATCACAAATACACTGCAGCGTTATTAAGAAATGTTTACTTTTCTTTAACCCTGGTCTTTTGCATTAATCAGCCTCTTAGGGCAGATTAACAACTAACTGCGGTTCCCAAAATAAATATATTAAATATTCAACAACAACCAAACACCAAATAGAGTTTAAGCAAAGGGTAAATAATTTCAGTGGGAATGACGCCAACAATTGACAACCATTTATATTTTTTTTTCCTTCGAACAGCAGACCATACACAATGGTACATGAATTATGTAACCATTTGCAAAATTCAACCAACCCGTGATGCCATACAAGTTTGTTATCTAATAACGATTTTTGCAATTCCCTATCAATCAGTACATGAAAAAAAAAAAAGTAAACCATGAAGGCCCCTTTACCATAATGAATTGACGATCTTTATGCGGCGTTGAAAGCTATTGAATGGATACCTATCTAAGAAATAGATTAGATCCGCCAGTTCTTTTTCTCTAGCATTTGCAATTAAATTTTGATTTGCAATAACCCATCACGACTCAAATCTTTACGATAAAACTGTTAAAAGAAACTTGTCCCTTCCTATATTATGCACAGGCCCCAATAAATTTATTCATAGAAAGAAATTAACTTACCAAGGCAATTTAGTGACAGGGCTGAGAGAAACGAGGGTGCAAAGCTAGTTTCTTTCCTGGCTATTATTTATAATACCAAAAGTAAAATTGGTAACTGAAAAGGGTATCAGTTTCAGCCTCTTCACTTGTTTTCCCCAGCCCTGCCCTAACTAGCCATAGCACCTGCAAGTAAAAATACAGTGAGTCATACGCTCAAGAAAGACACTTACCCCATGCCACGACCCATGCCGCCTCGGCCACGATGCATCATTCCTCCTCTGTCGAAACCGTCACGGCCCCTACCCTCTGAGTACCTTGAAGGTTCTGAGTAGCCAGAGCCCCCTCCCTGGCTATCCTGTCTGTAGTTATCTACAAAGAATGGCGATGACAATCAAAATGTTTTCCTAATTTCTTTAAACGGTGCAGTAGTAAAAGCAAGCTTACTGTAATGGTTGGACTGATAGCTAGGTGGTCCACCTTGCTGGCCGTACTGACCGGCAGGGGGCTGGCCATAGGAACCTGCAGCTTGGGGTGGATAGGAAGGGGGGGGCTGTTGCTGGGCCTGCTGCTGGTAACCACCCTGCGGTTGGCTATAGCTGGTCTGTGGGGTCTGGTAACCAGACTGCTGCTGGCCATATCCTGCCTGTTGAGAGTAGCTGCTTTGGTTGTAAGCAGCAGGTTGGCTGTTCGCACTGTAACTAATGGGAGACAAAAACCAATGCAGCAACAAACTTTGCTAAACGTGTAATAATGACAGACGGTTTCTTGCAAATGGGCACACACCTCTGCGGTGCAGCAGGAGCTGGCTGCTGACCATAAGCAGGATATGCAGACTGAGCAGTATAACCAGGCTGAGACCCATAAGACTGGGACGCAGCAGGAGCAGCAGCGGTGGCAGCAGCTGCAGGTGCACCGTCATAAGCCTGCGCTCCATAAGCCTGGGTGGACTGTGTGTAACCATGAGCTGTTGACTGGGCAGCAGGATAGCCAGCTGTGAAGAACGTAAGACAACATGCCCGTTTAGATACAGCAAGGGGAGTGGGAGGACAACACATCAAACAATATGGTTTGGTGACCCACTAATTCTGTCCAGAGTCAACACTTTCTGATCACATACTTTGTGCTGCCTGGCCATAGGAGGAGCCATATTGTTGGGGCGGCTGCTGTTGAGCATAACTTCCAGCAGCGGGAGTTGCCTGGGTGTACGTGTTGTCAGCAGCAGCAGCAGCGGGCTGGGCATATGATCCGTAACTTTGCTGACCATAACTCTGCTGCTGAAGTCAAAGCAAAATATAAGCATGGACAGACTGCATATGAACTTTCAATCAGCTGATCACATAAGTCAACATTCTATATGTCATATCATCTCAAATACAAATATTCAGGTTGCACAAACTGACTATTGCTCACTGGAGGAATTTTCAAACATGGTCCTCGAGGGTCGGCGTCCCAGGTTATTTATATACATTTTATATCTCTTTGCAAGAATCTCAATTAAAATGATCAGGATTCTTATTCAGCTTCTGTAGACCTTGCTGGTTGTCTGATCATTTGAAGAAGAAATTAATAATAATAATAAATAAAAAAAAATCAGGCGTGATCCCGCCGAGACATAAAATTAAAAAAATAATAATAAAACTGATGAAATCAGCCCTAGAGGACCAGAACTGAAAACCTTTAACTTACTACGTTACGGTTTTGTCGTTATATATTAATCCCATCACATACCTGAGCAGATTGTCCATAGGCTTGTGACGCCGGAGCAGCATAGGATGCATACCTGCAGAGAAGGCAAGTTCAACACTGGATATAATTTACTGAGCGCAGAATGGCGACTAATGTGTACTTGTAAAGTACACGTGGTCGTTTAACAATGAACGAATCTAGGTTTTAAACGCAACTCGATATGGAGTCATAGATAGGGCGTGTTAGTTGAACACTTACCCCGGTTGAGAACTGGATTGGTTGTAGGAGCTGTAATCTGTTGAAAGGCAAAGTGAAAAGTACCATTGAAGATCAAAAAGGTTTAATGCTATTCTAAACATTATGCTAATATGCTAATGCTAATATTGCGTTCAACCGGCCCGCGGGTTGAGCGCCATTCAACAAGGGTACATGAATGGGGACGCGACAACACTTATAAGGCAAACAATAGGTGGAACTTGTTAAGTTACAAATCGTGGCATTTAAAATCGGATGCAAAATCATTCATTTAGATGAAGAGGAGAAATGGTGGTTGTGGAAAACAGGCGACGTATGTCGATGAATTACGTTAGGCCTTGTGCCAGTACGCGCCAATACGCGGAAAAGGATATTCACCCAAATAAAGCTAAAAATGTAATTCTGTAGACACAGTCTGATCGTGAAAAGGTAAAACACTCGAATACAAACATATCGATTCAATATTTCAAAGTCAATATTAATATAATCTTCAAATTTTTGCGCTTACCAGGAGCCGACGACATTTTGTATCTGGTGAGACGACTGGACAAAGTTGATTGTTGGAGAGACGCCTTTGAGTGCGCAACGACCAGGAAATATCGCGAGATAACAGATTTATGTATTAAACACCGCGATACCTTGTTTTACTTAACGTTTGTACGACAGTACAAAGTCTTCGCAACTCTTTTTTGAATGCGACGAAGAGTACTTGTGAGGCCAGAAGCCGACAAGACAAAATTGATTGTTGGAAAGACGCCTTCGAGTGCAATTTGAGTGAACGACCATCAGGAAACATCGCGAGACAACACTCATCGTTTCAAACACCGCGATACTTTGTTTGACCTACTAACGCCAGTACTACAGTACAAAGTCTTTCGTAACTCTTATTTTTGTGTGTGACGATGAATGCTCGTTAGCTATATTTTATGTACTTGTACGAAATAATGAATTCGCGGTTAGTGGCAACCTTCTTTCTCCTTGTTACACAAAGACAGACGAACCAACAGCTCTGCAATGTATAACTAATCTTCAAAGTCATTTGACTCAAACCATTTATATGTAAAGATCGTTGAAGGCAAGCCCTCACTTTTGCTTGGCGAGCAGAAAGAAACACTTCAAAAATTAGTAAAGCATATACGTGACCATTTTATAAATGTAACTGTTAATTATCCAGGTAAGACAGTGAGAACAAATTCAACTGGCATTTGTAACGCAAAATCTACTGCAAACAGCAGCGTAGATTGAAATGAAAGAAAGACCAAAGGCTGTCTTGCCCTAACCCTTAAACCAAGGGTCTCAAATTTGTGGCCCGGGGCCATTCGCAGTCCTGCCTGCAAGATATTATCTTTCAGTTCTTTACCTATACAACAAAGCTTAATGTTTGAGACCACCCACAATGTTTTACATGTCGTTTCCATCCATGGGCCTTTTTTCCTTTCTTTTTTTTTTTTTAAACAAGGGCTCACATCACTCTGTCTCATCACAGCTTTTAGCAAAATGTAATTGTGAAGTGACAAAAAGGGGAAAGAACAGCTCCCGTCAACCACTTCTAGTCACCTTGAAAGGTTAGTGTTTTACTGTTATAAAAGGTGGGACGCATGGGTGGAAAGGTGGTTAACACGTCTGCCTCACAGTTCAGAGACCAGAGATTAAATCCATCGTTACGGCTTTCCAGTGTGGAGTTTGCATGTTATCCTCAAACCGGTATAGGTTCTCTCCTGGCACTCCGGCTTCCTCCCACATTTCAGAAACATGCATGGCATGTATTGGACACTCTAAATTGTCATTAGGTGTAATTGTATAATTCGTGAATGGTTGTTCGTCTCGGTGTGCCCTGCAATTGGGTGACAAGCAGTCCAGCGTGTCCCCCGCCTACTGCCATGTAGACAGCAGAGATAGGCACCAGTAAACCAGCGACCCTAGTGAGGATAAGCGGTGAGAGAAAATGAATGGACGGATGCTGTTAAAGGTGTGACGATTGACGAGGAGCAAAGGGCACTCAGGCGGCGACTTGTTCATCGTATCTCCTGTCCACTTGAAGAGGACGGCACAGTACAGCGCTGTAGCTTTACAACCGAAAGTCTCAGTTTATTCAAAAGGTGGCAGTATCACACCCTGTCAACTGCCAGAGAAGAAGCCTTTTTTGCGTGACGTCACGCGGAAGTAACTATATTAAAAACACAAGATGCGCGCATATAACGTTAGTGTTCCGCGTCAGTTGTCGATTAAGTAATACTTTTAGACATTTATCAAACGATTCCATAATAGTTCAAACCACATCTTTTTTGCCCAATAAAGTTTATTCTGGTGGAGAAGATTAGACCATGTAATTCATGCGATCAAAAACGACATTTATCACACCACATTAATGCGGCGTGACGCAAAAAAAAAGACAGTAGGTCATGCGCTATCGTATATTTTCAACATGGCTTGGATCAGACCGCCCAGGATTCTTTCTAGGAACAACCCTGCTGCTGTCGTTCGTCTTGTTGGTATACGCTGCTGGTGTTCAAGCACATCTGAGTTTAGGCCCTGGTGGAGAGTTTCCGCGCTTCAAAGGTACCAATTCATAAACTGGGTAGTTTCTGTACATATGCCCAGCAAACAACGCTGTTCTTTCTCTATCTCCCATTGTGTTTTTAGACGTGTTCCTGTACGCTCTCAATCATGACGATTCGCCCTCTTTGCTTGGCAGCGTTGCTCTGCTACTGCTGTTCGGACCATCTCAAGAGAGGCACTGGGGCACAGTCACTTACCTAGCCCTCTCCACCCTCACGATGGCCATATTACCTCTTATTTACACGTTGGTTATCTTTGTCTTCAGTCTTGAGGCCAGTCGGATCTGTGGCTATGCTGCAATTCATCTGGCGTTGTTTACAACCCAATGCCGTCACTTCACTAATAGGCGACTGCAAGGCTGTTTGCCAGTTTGGGTTTTGCCATGGTTGTTGCTGCTGCTCTTTCTGGTCGTGCTGCCCGGAACACCGGTTCTGCTTAATTTCTGTGCAATATGCATTGGCCTCAACTGTATCCTTTTTTTTTTATGTCACTGAACCAAGTCATGTAATATTTAAGCGTGAGCTTGTAAAGTTGCATGGTAGATTAGTCAACAGCACATCCTGCTTGTGATGCTTAATTAACCTTTCAGATAGTCACAGCTTCATTGGGATGCTACAGGAGCTCGAGGAAGCCAGTGTTCTGACCTTCATTCCCCGTTCAGTGTATATTCCCACTTGGTCCAGACTAAGATTGCCAACCTACAGCTCCTCCCATATGTACGAGTCATCTTGTTTTAACCCATTCCATTCAAAATTCACTCACACCTTCACAGTAAACTACTTTTATCTGAAATATATTCTCAAAGGTCCAGATCAGAGTCTCACTTTATGAATGAAGGTCTTGCACCATCATCTCCCATGATGGACCATTTAGGATTGAACCACCGTCAGTGGGAGGAGTCACCGTCTGTTTGGAGGCCAGAGTCTGAAGCGGAGGTGTTGGAAGAACAGATGCTGAGGGCTGGATTACTTGCTTCCTTACACGACGCCCCAGAGGAAGTGAACCGAAAAGTAGAAGTGCCTAAATCGTCAGTTTCTGCACTAAGGTTGGTAACTAAATCCCCACACCATAGCTTTCACGAACATGATGACCACAATGTTTCCTCCCCTAGACTTCAACAGCTTGAGAAGATGGGTTTCCCCACTGAAAAGGCTGTAGTAGCGCTTGCAGCCTCAAAACAGCTGGATGGCGCTATTTCCTTACTCATAGATGATCGTGTTGGAGAGCAGGCCGTCGTTGTCTCAAAGGGGAAGAAGACCACTTCATCCAAAGGCCCTGAGGTTATTCAATAGAGTCAGCACTTTCTCTGACATGGAGCCTGAAAAACATTTGGCCTTTACACAACAAACTAGACTGATGCTTGGATGTTTGCAGCATTTCAAAATTTTGCCCTTTTGCCCGCTTCTGTATAATAAATCTGAATTGAACATGATTTTGGACCAGGGATGAGAATTTGACTACATTTCTTTCTTGTACGGAGAAAATTAATGATCAATAATTTGGTAAATTAACGTTTTGAATTATATGCGCTAATCTCTGAATGTTCTGGCTTGCTAACGCCGCATCACCAAGAACAACCAAGAATCTTTTCATTGCAGTTACCTGTCATGTTCATTTTTAGATTACATACTTATATATATATATATATATATATATATATATATATATATATATATATATATATATATATATATATATATATATATATATATATATATATATATATTACATTTTTCAGTATGCACTTGTGCTGGTAATTGGTCACAAATACGAACTTATGAAAAGCACATGGTTAAAATGTGATAAACTGAGATAATTTCCCCCTCTTTAGCTCAAGAGTGAAATAATATTGAACACATTTTAATCTTGTGCAACCAATGTAAGTTTTTGAATTAAGATTTGTTTCAATGCACAACCAACAGAAGAAAACCTGTTAATTATTGAATTACTTATCACATCCTACCCAATAGGTAGTCGAATATCAAGTGATGTAAATATTCTGTAGGGACACAAAGTGATGTGACATTATAATAAAAAACTTGGAACATTTTATTACAGCAATAATCAGAAGACAGGATGATATTAGCACTAACACATTTGCAAGAAATCAAAATTTAAAATGGAAGTTATATGACGGCATACAAAACAAACCACCACTAACACATTTAAATACTTTCACAATAAGCTTGATTTATGATGAAAAAAAGTCCATTAGGACAGCACCAACACAAAATAGATTCCAGTTTCAACGTTTCCTTTTTTTTTTTTTCAGTATGATTTTCAGCATGAAGTGACCCCCCCCCCCCCCCCCCCCCCGTAGGATATGTAATGTGAATATGTCGTATCATCACTTTTTCAGTGTGCTTTTTACTTGGAAAACACATCACACGCATCTAGCAACATATCTCAAGAGTAGTGGTGACTGTTTTTGTGCACTAAGCTAATTTGTGTTCAACCATATAAGCGATAACAAAATGAATAATTGAGGTTTGTCTGTGTAGTTCAGAAAATTGTACATGCTCATGAGATCCAATGATATTGCTGTTACATTGACAAAGAAAAACAAACTCAAGTACAGTCTTTTATATCACATCACAAATTGATTAAGCTAAGTAACCCTTATTGCCAAGATTTCTGACCTGAGGAACACCGCAGGTAAATCAGAGCTTCCTTTTGTCAAACGTGAGACCAGGGAGATGCAGCTGGAAGTGGCTATGGAGACAGGGGGTGTCAAACTAGTTGTCACAGGTCCAGGAGGACATGATGGAGTATGGTTAGCATTTCCCTGAGATGTCCCCCAACCTAAATCTGACTGTAAAGCCCCCTCAAAAAAGCTACCAATTGGATGTTGAGTGCCGATGTGACTTATAGGAAGGGAAGCAAACCCAGGCTGCTGTCCTCAGGGAGTGGGGGGCTACTTTCCTCGAACCTTGGTGTCGGAGGACAGAGGAGAAGCGGGTCGATATGGAAGCGGACCTGCTCGCTTATCTCTGTAGAAACTAGGGGAGGCTGTGCCAAATGGTCCATCCCCAGAGCCTAGATCAGGTTCTGTTGAAGAAAGACAGCAGTTGGAACAGGGCCTCCCTGCCCAGCACTGTGTTTGACCACGTGCATGCTGTTGTCTTGATCTTTTTGTTTTTTTGTTGCTTTCTGTCACAGGAATTATCATTAACATGCCCTCATAATTGATCAGACCTTTTTTGTTTTTTTACATTGGTCAATTTTCAAATGTCTTTGCTGCTAGAACCTGCAACAAGGAGTGTGTCATGCGAGTGGGGCTGCAACAAAACAGTGGAAGTCTAGTGTTTATTTTTACATTGGTTTCCTCTGCCCCACTAGTCTTAAAACGGCATACTGGTTAACACTGAGATGTTACAAGGGGCCGGCTGAGGTGGCTCGAGCATCTAGTTTGGTCGCCTGCTTGCCCCACCGGGAGGAGGCATCGGGGATGATCAAGGACATGCCGGAGAGACAAAGTCTCTCGGGTGGCCAGCTGGATGAAGTGATCGGGAAGAGGGAATTACTAAGCAGCAAAAAGCAAGCTGCTTTTATTTCCACCTTGGTGCAGACATTTTGCCACTTGCTGTCAACAGAAAAAGTCATCACAATTGCTCAGGAAATGAATAATCAATGGCTCACTTGTTTGATTGTGTGACTTTTGCAAGCTGAGCCTTTAGCAGCTGTGATAATCAAAAAAATAAAAAAAACTGTGATTTTTTTCCTCTTAATGCATATTTCAGGGACATAATATTAATCAGAATGCCATGTTTGGACTAGTGGGGCATCAAAAAACATTTTATGGGAAAGAAAATATTTGACTTGACTTCCCCTTCAAGTATGCAAACAGACAACTGCTTGGTGCCTCATGCTGTTATTGTCATTGTCCTATGTCCAAAGGCAAACCATTTGTAGCTCCAAATTTATCTAAGTGTTTTTGGATGTGTACGCTTTTCATCAGATAACCGCAATATCCATAATAGTTTCCAAACAAAAAGTGCTATTTTTTTGTGATATCCCATTAGATCAGTGCTTCTCAAATAGTGGGGAGAGACCCCATGGGGAGGCACGGATGATCCCAGGGAAAAGGCTTTGTCATATGAAGTGTAATTGCAATAAAATAAGATTTTTACTCGTTTAAAAAAAATGTTTTTTGTTTTTTTTTTTAGTTTCAAGCGTTTTGATGCAATTGGTTATTTTAGACGAAGCTGTAACCCGTGTAAATGCTGTAAACAAATTAAGTTATTGAAAGTTTATTTATTTTGCTTTTTTTGTTAATGTTAAAACAGA
This sequence comes from Hippichthys cyanospilos, assembly GCF_059441005.1. NCBI lineage: Eukaryota > Metazoa > Chordata > Actinopteri > Syngnathiformes > Syngnathidae > Hippichthys > Hippichthys cyanospilos. Next base: position 25,860,908 of record NC_142369.1, on the reverse strand, counting down.
TACAGGTTTAGGTCTATTGTACTTACACGCTTTTTATAGATAATCCTATTTATAGTCAGCGCATCAAGTGAGGAGAGGGCACGAAAAGTTTCCGCTTTCCTGGGGGGGCTTGGCAAAGTATAATTTGAGAAGCACTGTTTTAGAGAGAAAACCTGAAATTCCCACATTTAGTACAAAAAGTTTTTGAACAAATTTGATTGTAAACTTCATCGTAAGCTTGATTCTTGAGTCTTTCAGTCCAAATGTTGCAGCACTACTCTCCCGACAACCACACTAGATACACACAGAAACACTGGAACCCACGAAGCACATTGTTTTTCATGAATTCAAAGCAGTATCTTTGCTTGTGAAAGTTTCCCAGAAGTAAAACTTGTACTTAAATTGCATTTCTACCAAACACCTACGTTAAACATACTTTCACAGTTCAATAAGATTTTGTTATGTCATGCCGTGCCTTCATCGCTTCCTAGGTTGATTGTTTTCTGTTTGTCTATATAAGGGCCAGCAGCGCTGTGCGTGAGGATGTCTCATTGTTACCTGGCCAGACGATAGCCTCCAGTAGAGTCACCCTACGAGCCAGAAGCTCAAGATCAGCCTGCAAGTCGCGGAACATCTGCAAGCTAAAGTCCTATCAGAGAGCAGTGACAGGGGGTGCTGTGTGAGGGGGTGTGGAAACACCAGCCTAAGTCCTGGGGGGGGCTGCTCGAGACTGTTGCCACTCCCTGTTCCAGTAGGTTAGGTGCAGTGGGAGTTGGAGCCCCCTACCTTGACCCCTGCCTTAAACTGACCCTGCCTCAGGCCTCCTACTCACCATGAATACCGATCATAGTCTCGAGGATTAAAACCCTCTCAGCTAAGATCTTCAGCGCCTCTCTGATCTGATGTATTCCGTCCCCCTGTGAAGATAGATACAGCCGTCATGGTTAGGAGCGCAAGCTGCAAAACTGCACGCCACGATGCAGGTCATTTGCTTGTTCTTCTCAATACAGTTCAGCAGTTAGAAGGTTAAACAGTCCACACATTTCTGTCCAGCATTGTCTACTTGTCTCCATCTCCCTCATTCTCTGGCCATGCTACAATACAGTATGACACCAGTCTCTGCCATGCTAGGCTGGACAACAGCAGCATGCACGTCACAGAAGTCACACGTTTGACACAACTGGACCAAAGTCTTTATATTTGCTCGTGCTACGTATGCATTATTGTTTCTGGCTGTAACTCAGCCAGTGAAAGATTTTTAGCACCACCGCATGTTTAATGTTTTTGTGGTCATGTAATCACCATCTGGCTGAGTGAGGCCAGCGTGCAATGCATACTGTGCACCCACTGGATACTTTACTAGGTACACAAAGATAATAATGATCACTGATTGATTGACACTTCAGTATTTTTCTATTTTGCAGCTGTGTAGAACGGCACTACATATTAAACGGTATGACCATTACGTTACTCTTCTTATAGTTACTCCCCAAATTATTCTTAGCTGGGTCAATATATTGTTTCGATCGATCTCAAGGAGCTGCCGTTGCGTCTTATAACGCCATTTGCTGTTGACTGAAAATCAGATTGCCGTGTCAAAGGGTTCGGCTTGCGACCAACACATGTCCAAATCCAGAGAACAGATTGAGATGTGACGGTCTTTATCTGAGGCCTTCGGCACTGTAATGTCATTTTCAATCAGAGGCAAGTTGCAAAATGGCAGCCTTCTTCGATGGACTAAAATGAGTGGATTTTTCTGCCTAATTCATATTCCGCAGACACACTATTAATCAGAAAACCGTTTATACTTTTGGGGGTGTATAGAACATATTGTTGTGAAGAAAACCTTTGACTTGACTTTCGATTCCGTCATTTACCGTTTTTACATCCATCCGTTTTCTATAGCCGCTTATCATCACAAGGGTCACAGGCTTGCTAGTGCCAATCCAAGCTATCTTTGGGAAGTAGGTGGAAGACACCCTGAACTGGTTGCCAGCCAATGGCAGGGCACACAGGGGCAAACCACCATTCACGCACCAAAGGGACAATTTAAAGTGTCCAATACAACTGCATGTTTTTGGAGTGACCCGAGTGCCTGGAGTGAAACCACACAGGTTTAGGGAGAACATGCAAACGCCACACAAGAACGGCTGAGCGCGACATTTTTACATTACATAATATAATTTAAAAAGTGTTGTCCAATGGAAACAATAAAGTAATGGAATTCATTTAGTTATTTATGCAATGTAAATTATTCAAATCTGTTCTCACAATGATGCAGGGTAGCTATATAGAACTTAAACATCCAGTAATTAACTTGATGGAAGAGCGGGTAGTACGTCCGCCTCACAGTTCAGAGACCAGGATTCAATTCCAGGTCGCTCCAGCCTTCCTGTGTAGAGTTGACCTAATCTCCCCGAGCACGAATGATTCTCTCTGGGCCCTTCGGCTTCCTCCCTCACCTCAAAAACATGTATGGTAGGTGTATTGGACTAAAAAAAAAAAAGTTTGGGCAGCTTTGCACCAAATTGTCCTAAGTGTGATTGGGTACATGAAAGGTTGTTTGTCCCAATGTGCCCTGCGATTGGCTGGCAACTTGTTCAGTCTACTGCCTGAAACCAGCTGGGATAGGCACCAGCAAACCTGCGACCCTAGTGAGGATGAGCAGCTATAAAAAAATTGATGTATATTGTATTGTCCTCTGACAGTGCATGTCGAGTTAAGCACGTCAAATGAGTAAATAATATTAAATATGTTAAGATGCATTTATTGATAGTTGTATCACGTGTGCAGGGTATGCGCAAGCGTACCCAAAATAGTGTCCAGTGAGTGTACATTCAAGTCTAGTGACACACCTTTTTTGGTTTTAGCATAAGACAATGGCTTCGTGAGACATTTTAAAAACTTAAAAGACCATAATTCACTATCACAGAAATAAGGCATGCAAATATGGGTTATATGGTAAAAATGTTTTGATTAGTAAGATAGAATAGGCAATGATTTATGTTTGTAGACAAAAGGCAAAGTTAAAAAAAAAAAAAAAACTTGTATCCAATGCAGACTGATCATTTCATTTAAAGCTAGAACAAATGTTGTATAATGAAGCCATATTTTAATGTAGCAGCCTTGTTATGCACTTGTTAATATTGACATGCAGAAAACAAGAGGGGATAAAAAAAGGGTGTAGCTGTATCCACTCCACAACAACTTTGAACCCAGCAGAACCCATGAGTGACACGTGAATGGAATGATTTGGCATATGCATCTCAGGCATTTTACTTTCATTTGTTACACAAGTCAGTCTTAAGGGAAGTAAATCAATTTAGAAGACCAGGAATTTAGCAAAATGTGCCCAAGGATTCATCCTTCTCCTCTCTCTCTCTCTCTCTCTCTCTCTCTCTCTCGGTTGGAGTGAATTGGTGTAGTCTGATTGATGGTGGTGATGCTATTTTGACATATATGCCAAAGTCAGATGCTGCTAAAGTGACTGTGAAAGGTAGCCATAGCTTGCAGAGGGAGTCAGACAGCTTCAGGGTCAAGAGGACAGTGTCATGATGGGGGGCTGCAGTCTGGAACGCACCCCAAGGACCAACAACACAAAAATGCATAAAGACCGAAGTTTTCCACACACAAACGCATACGGTTCACCAGCTGAAATCACATGTACAAAAAAAACACATGGGGTGAGAAGACATGAGAGGACAAGAAAAACATAGAGCCTATCAACATATCCTGAATAGAAAATATCTTACATTTAGATTGCTCTTGTAAAATGAAAAAGACGTCAAAGAAAAGGAAGGATTAGATAGACAAGAGGAAATAAAATACTTCACAAAGAGGTATTCAAATATTTCTTCAAATCAAAGAGTCATCATTCCCGGTCCTCAAAGACCAGACTCCCGGATGTTTCGTATGTCTCTTGCCTGCAACACACCTTACTGAAATGATCTGACAATCGGCAAGCTCTGCAAAAACGACCTCTATCATTTGAATCAGGTGTCTTATAGCAGGGAAACATATAAAATATCCAGGACACCGGCCCTCGAGGATCAGGATTGAAGACCTCTGCTTTAGAGCAAAAGGCAGGCTTTTATTCAACCAAATGTGTTGTACACTGCACACCAAATGAGCTACTTCCTCACCGGTAAACCCTTCTCGCCAGGCTCTCCTTTGGGACCTGGTAATCCCTAGAAAAGAGAGTACAACTAAATGTGACTTACTGATAATGACATTGTTTTAGAGATCATCACCATCCTTATAATCAAAAAGAGAGGCGTGGGGGGGTTGGGTTGGCTTACCGGCTCTCCCCTGAAGCCTCTGTCACCTGGGTAACCTGAAGGACCCTGAACCAAAAGTGTATCACGCCATTTTGTTTACGCATGAAGGACGAGGAAACAGAAAACCCGCTGTAGAGAACCTGTGGCACTCACTTTCTCGCCCCGCTCGCCCTTTGGCCCTACTGGACCCTGTGCTCCAGGAGTCCCCGGTCTACCCTATGAACAAAAAAAAAATCACGACAAGCTTGAGACGACCCTTTTTTTAAATTGGTGTCGACACGCTTACGTTCTGTCCCTGTGGGCCTGAAGGTCCTGGAGGTCCTTTTGGACCGGGGGGACCTGCACATGAATTGGAAGACATCAGATTGGCGATGAGGACATTGGGTTTCAAGGATGATGTTGTCATGCAACAATATTAAAAGGAAAATACTTTCTTATAAAATAGAAAATACAAATTTCTTTAGGTACATCCGTTTCAAGAAAATTACTTTGGATTTATTGAGCTCGTGTATAATCAGAGAAATGTGATGGTCTCAGGTAATCTAATCTTTTTTTTATTAATCTTTTTTTTCAGTCATTCTGGATGATTACAGTTTTGGTAGATTTTAATCAAAGCAATATATCCAACAAATATTTATTTAATAAAGGTTTCATTCATCCCCCTCCAAATCCTGTACAAAATGTTCAGACAATAATGTATACTGTCTTTGAATATTTTAACAAAAACTTAATATCCATAACTTGTGCATAATGTGGTTGAATGCCACAATAAAGTAAAGTCCCTCTTGTAAAATTATCTTGTAAACCACTCATCCAGCATTCTCCCACTTGTCCAAAACCCTGATTTCCCGATTTAGCCAACTTTCAAATGGTCTATTTTTATAAATTACACACAAAAAAAGGGTTTTATTGTCCAGTCCTACCTGAGGTATAAAAATTACGAAACAAAGAATACAGCATCTGCAGCACCTCCTGGTGTCCGTAATGAAAAACACTCTAAATCTTACACACTGTCCCTTTAATTAATTAGAGCTTTGGGATAAACTTTAGGGCTAGCTACAATATATTATGTATATTAAAGGGTAAAATCTAGCTAAATAATTTGCTTTAGTTTATTAAAATACACGAACCAATCGGCCCAGGCGGTCCCTGCGGTCCAGGTGTTGAATCATGGAAAGTGTTGGTGGAGAAGGGGTCTTTCCTTCGATCTGGAAATGAGAATGGAAGAGATGTTAACATCATCAACAATTTGGTGATGATTCAAATTTTGTGTTTCTCAAACTTAGCTGCTAAAGTTATCATGTTTGGACCTCACATTGGTTTTGTTTTTCTATGTGAAGCACATTGAGTTACATATATAAATAAAGCTGCATTGCCTTGCTTGAAGTAACCAATTCCCGAAAACCTTGTGAATTGCTGCTCTGAGATGTTAATTGTACAATTATTAACGGTGAAATAAAAAGTTGTCCCGTCAAAGAGTGTCTGTCCATGAATGTACAAAAAAATGAAGCCAATACAAATGCTATACCTCTATGTACCACACAGTAGCGCTGTGTCACAAATAACTACAGGGATCTAAACTCTACCCCCCCCCCCCCTTTTTTTTTTAAATTCGAATTTGCACAGAGCACAAATGTCCATAACCTGAAAGAACAAAAAAATGTTTAGATGTAGGTGGTTTGGAATCTTTTGTGTGGGCTGATTATAGTTGAGGCTGCATTAGTGTGCTAGAAAAGAAAGTCAACCTCTGATGACAGCCTACATTGGAGTTTTTCAACAATCGCCCTTGTGAGTAAGAAGCCAAGGTTTGCAGTAATAGATAGAATGAATATATATACGAAAAGACTTAAAGTGACAGAGAAGGAAGCATGTGATCTTCGAGATAGGAGTTCAGATCCAATTGGGAGGTTTCTTTTCTCGGGGAGAGCAAGTGACTGAGAGGGGGAGGAATGATGACAGGAAACATCATCCAGCTGAAAAATCATTGAATGTCCTCAATTGAATTAGAGATACGCACCAGGCTAGATGTCAGGCTGTCTGTCTGTCTGTCATCACATCTGCTCTTTGTTGTATTTCTTAACTGTGATGTTAAACGGCGCCACCTCCAGGTGAGCAGACTCGTCTTCATTCTTAACATTCAGGCTGCGGGCTTTTAAGCACCGGTGGTCCACACGAGAGACATTTAACCCCCTCATAGATACGTACACGCCAAAACAACTTGTATTTTCCCAAGTAAGGTCAGCATTGAAAGGCCTGCCTGCCTTCCCATCCTCCCGACATTCCCTGCTGGTTCTTTGATGTGAAAGAAATAGCTCCCAGTCTCATCATGCCAATCCCAATCCTTACACAGGAAGCTCACGCTGACAAATCTTTGCCTTAAATACTCCCCCCCTCCCTTAAAACCAGTGAATCAACAAATAAAAGGTGCTGATGCGTTGACCTTGAGAGGCATAAGGAGCGGACATCTGGAAGCAGTTGAGTGACATCAGAGGTGGACAGGTTTTCATCACAGCATGTTAAGTCTGTGTCAATCTCACACCGTCTTCTGTCTTCAATCTCAGCGCCTTTGATTCTGTTCTACTTGGCACGAAAGCAAAAGGAACCAAGTAGAACTAAAAATTCTCGAAAACTAGATTGTTTTCCATCAACTTTCTAAGGCTTCGACGGATAAACTGTGTATGGTGGTTGAGTTTATGATGAGGGAATTTTTAAGAAGGTAACCTTCTGTTATTTTCTTGGAAGTCAATACGGCTTGACAAACTGGATTATGTTTGGAGGCTCCACTGTTACAATATTTTGATACGTGTCGATTATTTAGGACCGGGTCTTACTGTCTGGGTTAGGGATGCGGGCAGTCGGAGGAGCAGGGGGTCCTGGGGGCCCGGGAGGACCTGGTAGACCTCTCTCTCCTGGGAGTCCCGGTGGACCACGGGGGCCTGAGATTGACAGAGGACAAAAAGAGAGTTACTAAACTTAGGAGACGAACATAGAGAGCTTGAGGGTCAAAATGAAATAAAGTAAAGGTGGTTATTTTACATTACTGGCAAGCGTGGCTGTCCTCCACGAGACCCACAGATGACACAGTTGAAAGATCGTTACAATAGTCATTTTTGTTTTCCAAGACGTAGAATATTTATTTAATGGCGAGTAAGTTGTGTATGTGTAAAACCACCTTGCACTACGTTAGAGAATTTGTCCTGACCATTTCTTTGCTAAAGAGGGCAAGGCAATCCCGTGACCCTCGTTGGCTAGGAAACAATATAGCCACTGTGACTGGTGGATATGTCATTAGGAAAAAAACAATTTGAGCCATTGCTAAATCAACTACATTTCAGATGGACATTTATATAATGAAATGCACGAATATGGAGTCCTTACTCTCGCAGCCATTTTTCTTTTTCTTTTTTTTGCCATCGACTCAGGCTACCTTTCTTTCATGGAGTAACAACACTGAAGGAGAGAAGAGGAGCAATAGTAAAATACTATAATGGCTGGTGCATGATTGTGCCAATATTTTTCCATGCATGGTGTATATAGCTGACTTTATTTGTCTGAATTCAACAGGAGTCCTAAAAGTCCCTAAAACAAATCAAATCAGCAGAATCTTACTTTCAATCAAGTGTTGCAGGCACTAATTCACATTAAACAAACTTGCATTGGATAGTTGGAGGAAGTGTACCCCCTCCTGCAAACTTTCAAGGGTGGAAACAAGGCGGTGCCATCACAGTATCTGACATCATTGTTTGGATTTAAAAGGTAATGTGGCCACTTCTTGTTTTTTTGTTTTTTTTTTTAGGTCCAGACACACCACCTTGTTCTTTGCTGTGGCACCGCACTGCACTAGAACTGACAAGCGCAGTCTGAGAATTATTACTTTGCAAGGTAATGTTATTATAACCCTGATCTGACATCCATATAGGTCATTCTCACTTAAAGTTGCAGCATAAGCAGCTGCGGTGATTTGGGAGCATGGGAGGGAAGTTTGAGTTACAATATGGCACGATAATTCAAACGACCTGCTTACCCAGACCAGTTTTAAAAAATATATTCAACCATACTTGCATTTACTGTATTACCAGTAATCTGTAATTGCACAAAATACAATTTACTCCTATATTATCATTAACCTGTCCTAATTCAATTGTCTTTGAATTATAGTGGACGCAATCCAGTTCCATATTTATCCTTGGATAAAAAATCAGTACAATGAGAAAAATATAGCTTTAAATACAATATGTAGCACAGGCTTTGGGTGGCTATGAAGTCATACTGTAGCGAAAGAAACGCAATAACATTTCAGCCACATGGAAAGCATAACAGCCTGTGATTTGTGTATATATAGATCATATTCATTTAACTTTGAATTTGCAAGGCGTTCCTCTGAGAGGTTTGTTAAAAAAAATGGTCAATGTCTGGTCATTACCCAGCAGCAGGTTCAGAACACGGGTCACACACAGTTAGAGGCCTTTGCGATCCAGGGTGGAGAAGAAAACAGTGTGTTGAGAGCAGATGTGATGACACACATGCACCACTATTTGCTTTATTATCATTCAAGTCACAGCTGCCTGCGGATTTACTTTTTCCTACAGTTGATTTATTCGAGATCTGAATACATCGAGCAGGTTTATTCCTCTGTTTATATTCTGATTGGTGACCATGAGCTGCAGCAGCACGTGTCAGCGCTATGGTTGATTCGAAAAGTAGTCAAGACTTTTAATGACCACTGAAAAAGCAGTATTCAAAACATCTAAATGAAACAAGCGGCCAAAGTTAGAGTTTGCAGAAAAAATGTCTGGAAAACGCTGCTGGTTACAGCTGGAGGTCCTTTTGGATTGACCAAGTGGTTTAAGTGAAAGACAAACACCCCAAAGCCGGATATCATGGCTCAGTCTTGTTTCCATAAGTGTTTGGTTAACAGTGAGGCCATCAAATGTAGAGGCAAGAAAGGTTCCCTCTCTCTCGCTCTCCCTCCCTCCCCCTCTCCCCCATCTCTCTCTCAAGATGCACAAGTTTTACAATCGGGTAATTTCATCCCAAAATGTCCCATCATACCTGCAGGTCCTATGGTTCCCTTCAAACCAGGGCTTCCAGCTGGGCCTCTTGCGCCTGCCTCACCTCGTGGCCCAATGGGACCCGGCGAGCCTCGAGAACCTGTTTTTCCTAAAAGGCGAAGATAGTCATCTCTAATTGCAAAGGCAAAGCGATTGGTTTAACATCAACAGTGAGTACAATTTTACCATCTCTGCCTGGAAGACCATCATTGCCTTTTTCACCCTGAGGACCTGAAATAGAAGGACTTAAATGAGCTGTTGTTAATTATTTCACTCAGCTCAAAAGCCCAAAGGCAAAAGTCAATATCTGATTCCATCTTACAGCAAGAACGTAATTTGTTGGTTTTTGGGTTAACAAAAAAAAAAAGTAATTGATATAACTTGAGGATAATGATCATTTTTAGTCAATAATTTTATGTGAACTCAGCAAAGGTGGTAATTGTTCTTTATTAAAGAGGCCATATTAATGCTCAATGCATCTTCGATATGCGTTGGTGTGTTCATTTTTTTTTTTTTTTGGCAGCAGCAGCAGCCACGGCCAAGGCTGGGCTTGAGTCCAGGAAAGAAGAGAAGCACTCGCCTTGAGCTCTATAAGTGTGCACCTCAAATGACTCTCTTACTCAGACTAGAGGAAATGAGTGCTATGTGGAGAGGTGGAAATAAGATATATCATAAGTAGTACATATATGAGCAGGTAGACAGGGCAAAAAAAAGATCAGTAAGATAATGGTGAAAGATTATTTTTTCAAATAGTGTGAACTCACGCGTACTTCAGGTAGTGCTTCTTTACTATGATAGGGATTGACATAAGACGATAAAATATACCTACCGGCAGGCCCCTGCTCACCGGGAGCCCCCTTAGCAGGCGCGGCCCCCAACAGCAAGGCGGCCTCCGGGGTAACCTTTCCCCTGGACAGAGGGTGGCGTTGAGATATGGACGGCAAGGCAGTGAGTACTTGGACCTAGTGATGTGGAACATTAAAATTTGTGTAATGAAATACATGTAATCACATATTTGGCTATAGGAGATTGGATGAGTCCACAAACCTTTGCCTCTAGGGAACTGAGCCTGTCATTCATTGCTGTGATTCGACTGCAGTTGAGACAGTCTAGGAAACAGAAAATAGTGATTTACACCCACAGGAGGCTCCCACCAGTTCTTTTTAATGGCCGAGTTAGGACACATGGTAGCTCTTACATGAAAGGGACTCCCCTGTGCCTGCAGGTGGGCGACGCAGCGTGGACGCTTTTCTTATTGCCTCCTGAGCCACTTGCTGTTTTCCCGCATCTGTAGAATACAAAGAAACAGGATGATGTCACCGCTTGTCATTTAGACTTGAAGTCTGATGTGGCTTGTTTGAAGTCCTTTTGAAGTTTACGTCCTGATTACATGACAAACATATTGATATTAATGATATTGTCCCCTAAACTCGAAGGCAAATCATGGGATTTGAGATCATGAAAAAAAAAAAAAAGTAATATAACATCAAACTGTCCCTGCACACGTGTAAGCACAATTACAAATGTCACCATTAAACGTTAATTTAGCATAAACTAAATAGCTCTAAAAACGTGTTTTCTGATACGGATGAGTACGATTTTCTTTCTCTTTCCAGGGTTTTATTTCTCAACCGCCCATAGTGCCTGGATCCCAAACTGGCAACAATAGACACTCGCACACATCATCACTAAATACTTTGAACTAAACTTGTTGCACGGCACATCAAAGTAAACCTGCCTCCCGCATTTAACCCTCACCAATTAGCAAACCCGGCAAACAGGTGCACCGAGGGCCCCATTGCCATCACATCGTCACACTGCGCCTGGAACACCAGGAGAACTATGTCAAGATGCTATTCACTGACTACAGCTCGGCATTCAATACCGTTATCCCAGACATTCTCGTCAACACACAAGAGTAGTCAGGAGAACATCGAGACGGCATAGGAGAAAGCGAATAAGCAATAGCTTGCTCGTCCCAAAACAATGAGCTTGTATCCTGTCCTGCCAAAGTGAAGGAGTTCGTGTCAGAGGGTTCTAGGGGTTCTTTTATCTAATGAACTCTTTTGTCTGCTTAGGTCTGGATCTACTCAGGCCAGGTGCTCAAAAAATAGTTGGGCAGAGCACGTCATTAGCAACCAGGAAGTAGTGCTTCCTTACATTCTGTCAGCAGTAGCCATCAACACACACAAAAAAAAATCCAAAAGCACCTGCACCTATAAGTTACAAAAGTCATATTCATTAACGCATTACTGGCATGCCATACTTAACAATGTACTGAATCTCATTGGTAAAATAACAGATGAAAAAGCATTTTTTGTGTGGCACAGGAAAAAAAAAACATTTGAGTCCTTAAGGCAGCTAAGCATAACATCTTGACTGATTACTCCAAAAAGTGGATGGTAGTGCTATGTACGAAAGATACAGAGCAGATGGTTTGCGGGAAACTGAATCCCTTCTCCGAAACCCCACTTGATGATTTTAGTGTTTTGGCGTGTGGTTATTTTTTTTTCTCCTGAAGATTATAGGTAAATATGGATTTAAGCGGCATAAGACTTGTCTACAATGTGGCAACCTGCTCCATGTTTAGATAACAACGTCAACCATGTAGCAGTCAAGGCAAACACACACGCACACACACGCACACTGTGTAGTCACTGTGTTTATGCACAAGAAAGGGCTGGTTTTAATTACCAAAAATGGGCTTTAGACAGGAACTGTAGACATCACCCCTCGCAAGCATCACTTCTCTTTCTCTCGAGTCAGAGACTTAATTTCCCCACCCACAGATGGGTTATTTTGCGAGCCATAAGCTGGATTTGGCACAAGGACAAGTATCTCCTACACACTTCTTTTTACACAATTACTCTCCGTCTTATTATCTTCAAAGGTGAACTAAATCTTTGCCAGCTCCTGAGTGAGTTCAATAAAAGCCAAGAATGAGGCTTCACATGAGATCCTTTAACATCATCATAGTTAGGATGCAATGACGCCTCTTCCCGGACATTCAGTGTTTGCTTCTCAGTGGGCTAATTGCCCTATCGGGGTAGGGGGTGTCAAAGAAACATGGAATATAGTTGGCCTCTTGCCCTCAGGATGCACTGTGTCCCAACGAGTGAGTCGGTTAGGGCTATTCATTAGAGAAATACCCCTGCAGAGAGTTCAGTGGGCCAGAGGCTGTTCTGTCCTTGGTGCTGGATCTTGCCCTATTTTAGGGCACAAGCTGTCTTGGTCATTTGTTTGTCAACACTCCTTGAATTATCGCTTCTCTGCTGCAAAATAGATATGGAGATGAGTAAATACTACAGTGACTCCGATATGACCTGCAAACCGAAATAATGTCCCGTACTGTGCGTGGTAGCATATAGTTGAAGATACAACAGTGATTCAGTGAACATATCCCCCATTCTCATTCATCAAACCCCAGGGGACTTATTAAAAAGTCATGAGTCTTCTGCCTGCAGGCTGCCTAACATCATGCATGTATAGTTGAGGGTGAAGGTCAGACAGAGTAACGGATCGTTTAGCCAGATTCTCACTAATAGGCCTGCCAAGCCTCATATTCGACCCCAGCGTAATATATCACTGTTTTTTGCAAGTATCGTATTTTTCAGACCAGAAGTAGCATTGGTCAAAACTATAACATGAAGAAAAAAAAAAAGAATGCCCATTCCAAAATGTGAGGTAAGTTTGGAAATTGTGCACACTGCCTCCCTCCCCTGAAACTCAACAGAGTGCCCCAAAAAAGGAGTGCCAGAGCCCAGTCCACCAGGCAGTTCAGATGGAAATTCTTCAAGCGTGATCTGGTGATTGCTTTGGAACATAGTCTGTGTTTGGAACTATACAGGAAGAGTTAATATTTTTGAAAGTTTTGTGGTGTATTTTAGCAAGGGTGACGTGTAATTTTACATTACAGATGACGTGATGACATGACCCCATTCGACCCCAGGCAGAGGGCATTCCAGGACCACTTCCAAGAAAGTGCTAAAAAGTGCTTCATCCCCAAATCGTCTAATCTTGTTCTATTTTATTTGACGCATCAAAATCATTAGAGCTGCATGTCAACTTTGCTTGCGGTGGAAGGTGATACAAATTTTACTACGTGAGTACAGAAACGGCACCAAGCAAAAAAGGTTGGCTATTGGTAAGTAAATTGACTTGCTTAGTGCTGTTGAACTGTCAACCAAGATAACTAAAGTAATAACACAACCATTGATCACCAGATTGACATTAAATTTGTTATAAAGATTTGCTGGTGAGAATTTTTAGCATTTTAAAGTTTCAGCAAAATTGTAGTGTCCTGGCTTTTAAAATTGAAAATGTGGATAACCAAAGTATTACCGAAAGTTTGGTTGGTGACAGAAACCCCCAGTGAAAAAAGTAAAGCTAGCAGGACCTCTATGTCCTCAAAAATCAACGCATGCACACACACACGCAATGACACACGCACGCAGACACACGCACCACAGCTGGCAGGCACAGCAGAGTGTAAAGTTCCTGATCCATCTCTGTCGAGTCAATTAGCTGAGCTCAGCGCTGCAGCATCATTAGTGGGCGCTGAGGGTGTTTGTCTCTGTCGCTGAACAGCCTCAGACAGGATGAATAGCACTGCTGCGGCGAGCACACACCCACACGCACACACTAATCACAGAGAGCACAACTCTTGCAACTGGGACGACCCAGGCTGAACAAAGTGACTAAGCAGTACTGTATATACTTTACATATGCTTAGTGTGCACTTTTATTGTCAGTTTTAAAAGGGACCAGAAAACATCCAGCTGAAGTGATTTGATTTCTTTTTTCCATTGACAGATCTTCTTTTGAAAAACCTGCCATGTGATGGCCATAAAGCATGCCAATCTGGCAACCTAGGAGAGAAAGACGTCTTCCCAGCCGGCAATTTTGCAAGACTGCGCTGCACTGTCAATTGGGCAGCCACGGGGAACGGAATGACATTGAATGAAAAACCTGGGGAGCGGAGTCCATGAAGTACAAGTGTATTTATGATTCTCTATAATTATTTTTGGCTGAATATGTTAATGAATCATGCCTATACTATTTTGGATAAAATATTATATCAAAAGTGTTGCTTATAGCACTGACTTATTGCTTTGTGTATTGCAAACCTTGAGTGTTTATTTAGCTTTCCCATGGTAACACCTTTTGGTAATTAGGTGATTGACACACTTCATCATCCCTTCCTCTACAAGCCCACACACTGGATAGACTTCGCTGTAATTACAGGTGAGAGGCAAAATGTGGTTACATAGTTGATCCCCAAGGAAAATTCAAGTTAAACTTAACAGATACCTTATGTTTAAGTTGTGCTGGAAAACAAGTGCACATGGAAGCAGCTGTGTCACCATGTGCTCTGCTTTACAAGTGTAGAGGAGGTGTTGTGAAAGAAGTCTTCAAGACCTTGAGGTGAGAGCATGGCAGGTCAGAGAGGTCCCCGCCTCCAGCACACACATCTCACCTCATCAAGCAGCACAGACACTTGAGCCAAGGCAGCGGCTGGTCAAAAAGGATGCTCAAGGATAGAAATGCTCAAAGTTAAGTACACCTTCACAATTGGTTTAGAGTAAAGTCTGTTAAAGCCGGTTACAAGTTAGACCAGTTAGACTAGCTGACCAGCTAGTTAGGTAGGTATATAAATAACCTGGTACGTAGATTGGTATGAAGATAGCTAAAGGTGTAGTTAAATCAATATATACTGTACAGGGTGATGAGGCCAGAACTGGTTTAATCTAAATCAAGAAAGTACAAACTGTTTGTTCCTAGGATCTACTTTTCCAGCAGTCAGGCAGTCTTCTCTTTTTTGTTGTTGTTGTTGCTTGTTTTTAGGCAGTGTGTGTGGGGGTGTGTGACCATGTCTATGGGTGGTAGAGCGCAGAGAACTAGTGATGAACTACAGGCTGCTGATACAGCACATCATCCCAAGTAGGTAGAATGCATGCTAATTGGTGTTAGCAATATTAGCGTAGTTCTTCAAGTTACATTTATGTATCTGTCGGTAGCTTTTGGTCTAATTTGTTCATGCTTAAGTTTTTGTTCATTGTTTTTCTTCAAAATTTGCTCTCCACCAATACTACCTTCACGTTCGACCGCTTCATTGCGATTGATGGAGCACTGAGTACCTCTCATGTTAATCGGTGATGGAACTGGCTAATACAGTGGAACACACGCCATGTGTAGATTTTTCCCCCCCAATATATCTATACTTTTAATATTTAAAAAAAAAAAAACAATTACGGTGGATGATACGTTTAGCGGAGGTTTTCAGAGATCGCAAACAATGCAGTTCAATGGGCAGTTTTGCTGTTTGTCAAGTCAAGTTTATTTGTATACCCTGTACCCTGAATCACCAGAGTCTCAAAGGGCTTCAGTTAAAAAAGACATCCCAGATAGTAACACACAGAACATCACAAATACACAACGGAATCCCCAGTTAGTGTAAAATCACAGTATGTGGTTACTTACTTTTTGATTGTTTAAACACTCTGTTGTTGAAGACTGGCTCTTCTATAGATGCTTTGAGCATAAAATATGACGCAAATGTAAACTGGTTCAATTGGAAACGGATATAAGGATGTACAGCATTTTGTCCATATTTAAAATGGCATCCCACTGAGGGGATAATGTCTGCGTGTGCGGACGGATGTACAGTAGCAAAAGCACATCCGTGTCAGGGTTTGTCAGTTTGTTCATGGTTTCAAACATTTGTCAGGTGGTCTATAGATGTTCACCAGAGGTTTGCCAACCGTTTTAATGGTCTATCTTTGCGACAAGAGTGCAGGCGATCGCCTGCCGAGTGTTTGCGAACCCTTGACGAGAATGGAACATCCGCTCGCTACCTTTGCCGACACTCCCAACCATTTGCCCCTCAGTGGGCTCGGGGCTTTAGGTACATTCCACTAAACCCTTACAAATACACCTTTATGAACTGGCCTCTGGAAAAGAAAATGATATTTCCAAACTTTGTTTGTCAAATGTCTAGCTCAGATAATGACTCAAGAGGTCCAGATTAACCACCTTGGGTCAAGGTTTTTACTCATACGATCAGCACAAAGTGAAATTGTTGCTTTTCTGGGCTAATGGACAAATGATTGCCACCCCTCCTGGGACAATTCTCACATATGTCCAGCCCATGCAGATGTGGCCAAAACCACATAGCCTGTAATCTCTCACAGGAAAGAGGAGGCTTCCCGCCTCAACCCAGACAGAGCTGTCTTTACCTCACCTTCCCTCTCACTCTCCCATTCCGCAGTTCTTGCTGTTTTTCCAACACATGCCTCTAGTGATGCTGATGGCACTGACAGGCTCTCAGTCTCCCCCTCCCACCAGCAGGCTGTGGTGTGTAATTACAGAGCGGCACCAAGCCTGGTGGTCAGACTGGTGGGTTGACTGCTGACAGGCGTGCTTGTTTGGCCAAGAACCAAAGATCCCATCGGCACTCGCAAACAGGAGCTGTGTGTCTCCGCACAGGATGCCTTCTATAAATCTCCCCCTTTCTCTCCTAATTGTCCCACTTCCTCAGCAGAGTGTTTCATCAAGAGAAAACACCCCAAAGAGCTTTAGGCAGAATGACGGGAATACCTGTAAAAAAGACTAATCATGGGGAAATGGAGCGCTACTGATATTAACCCCGCTAATTATTAAGCAGCTTGTCCATCCCCTATGTTTTGGCTTGTTTTACTGCGTGAGTGTGGTGGTGGTGGTCTGTTTTTCTATGAGGGACAGTAAATGTTGTGTCATGACCCGTTTCAACTTAAAACAGACAGAAACGTTAGTTTATACGACGCCAGCTTTCATTTGGAGACTGAACATACTATTCAGTGTACAGATTGATAAGACTGGCATACAATGGATTAAGCCAAAGCTGCAGTATGTAGGAGCCACTAAACCTAAATGATCATTTCAATTATAAAATGTCATTAAAGTAAATGTTTATATTGTGAAAATACACAAAGGCACAACTTAAATAATACAGCCAGTTGTAGAAATTTAGTTGCATTTCTGAAGCTTTAGTATTGAATGCACAAGTTCTGAATAATCACAATAAGCAATGTGCTGGCTGCAAGTTGAAATTAGACTTTGCTCACTCCAGTTCAAAATTGCATAATGTTGAAAGCTCAAAGAACTCTACAATAATATTCTTCGTAATGCTAGGTGGGCTCTTCTTTATTTTATGACTATTTAATGTTTAATAAATCCATCAGTCCACCAGAGAAGGGATTAGTGTAAAAATAAGTCCTTAATGGCTCATTGAGATTTCTCATGATCCAGTGGAATTGACTGAAGAAAAACAACATGGCATCAACCTCATGCTCCAGCAACGCAGACATCCTCCAGAATAAATCTGCTCAGTATGACTACAGAATGGAAACAGGAGGGACATTCTCCCATCCCTCAACTGCAAATCTGCACCCTGATTAGAGAAAGTTTAACCCTGCTATCCAAGTTAGCTAGTCAGCTAGTTATATTTCCACTGTGCTGCCTCAATGAAAGTCAGTGCTCCTTGTGTGTAATTTTATTTTGTCATGCTCTGGTTTTGTTACTTTTGACTATGTTTATATTCTAGTTTTGTTCATGCGACGCCAAAGAAAAAACTGACCGAGTGATGGTGAATCCTGAACTTGCAGAAACAGAGTTGAATGGTACCTGGAAGACGTTCTCGGACAAAACAGTATTCTTATTAAGAGTATCCTGGCCTGGCATGCACTTTGCAGCACCAAATAGCCACAGCAGCAACTCTGGCATTTACATCAAATCCAAGAATCATAAAGGACTTGCACTTGCTGCTCTCACGGTCTTACTCAAAACAGTGCCAGAAACCAATTTCTTAATACCATGCTTGCTTGCAAATAAAAGTGCGGTTTATGTAAAGTGCCTAAAGTTAGCAGTGGGCACATCTGTTGAATTGCAGTCACGTTTGAAAGTGGCGGGACAGGCTGTGCCAACGTTTCCTGCACTTGAAAGGAGCAGATGTCAATAAAAGTGTGCGACAGGCCCACGACACGGCATACACACTTTAATTTTATCATGAGAAGACACCTAATTAATGCTTCCCTGGTAACCCCGGTCGACCTTAAATGTTCACACTGTGACACTCTTTTCTCCCCCCCTCTCTCTTCCTTGGCGTCTTGTCCAATGATGCGAGACCATTTTCCCACTTCTCTTGATCCCACGGTCATGAGGGGAAGCAGCCAAAACAAGAAACCACACACTCCACCACCAGCTTGGTGTTGCAAGGAGGAGGCTGTGTGGGTGACTTCTCTATATAAAACACTCCAACACACAGCAGTCTTGAATCCTTCATCCTCAACGCGCTGCCACAGCTGGCCAACATGCAACGGCTCGAAAAACAACATAGGCCAGAAAAAGACATCCAACAAAAACATACATAAACAATGTATTTCTTGCTGTTGAAATATTAGATGAGCTGCTTGGAGCTGCACTCTGGGACTAAAATAATGAACGATATAAATTAATGTTGCTGTAGCTGGTTTTGTTTGACTGTAACTGTTCGTGTTTTCACAGTGGTTCATAATTTCATCATTCATCGTTAGTCCTGCCATCTGGAAACAAAGACAACTTTGGCTGTGATATTCAATGGTGAAAGAAACACAAACAGTCTGGAAATCTGACAGGTGATAATCAGGCCAAAAGTTGAACAAAAATGTTTCAGTGTAACCAAAATTTTGCCAGTAATCCCTGATTTCACGTAGCAGCATTTAGTATTTACACACGTGCTCTTTTAAAGTTTCACGTTAACGTTCTTTCTGGTACTTTTACAAGAGAGTATTATTTTTAGCCCTTTTATACTACGTCTCAGAGGGAGATATTGTGTGTTTAACGACACCACATATATTTGACAGCTGTAGTTGTAGATTGTAAGAAACGCCAACATATAGCAAACCATAACCAATATTTTTTTTCCTTTGCAGATTATATTTCACCATCTGTACAAGAAAGGTCCAAAGTTTAACATTTGAAAACTGAAGCCAAGGAAGGGATAATATCTTAGCTAAAAATAACGCCTTGAATAAAAAAAAAAAATATTTGATGGCTTGCATTGAGTATAGTGTTTCAGTCATCTTCATGGCAAACTGAGATTATGTGCTTTGGGGTCATTAAAAATGGTGGCTCAGTCAGGACACTGGCCATGTTGTGTTAGCACTAATGGTATTGTATGTGCACTCTTTGTACCATCACATAGTAAAACAATCACAGAATTCTAATCACTGTAACCAAATGAAAAAAAGCATGGTAATTGGAAAGTAGATATGTATTTTGGCCAGCCAGGGCAAATGTGATGCAACCAACAGAACTTTACAAACACAATAATGAGGCAAATAACAAACAAAAACAACTGCAAGCAAAAAATGCAAACAAAAAATGCAGCAAGAAAGATACAATCAGAAAAATGAAATACAAGCAAACTTAAAACAAGTGGAAAAAAACCCAAATTGAGATTAACATAGCTGCAAAAAACCCAAACAAATAAAAAGAAAAACACTGCAGAAAAGATGCAAAATAAATGTGGAAAAAAAAAATGCGATGAGATGACATGAGGTAACACATTTCTTGCAGCACTTTCCTTTTAATGTGTTTCAATTTTTTGTTGACAGTGTTTTTTCCCCAGCACTTTTCGGTTGTAAGATTGCTCCTAATTCATTATTTCTGATAGTGTCTTCTTTTGCCCCAGTTTGCCCCAGTCGGCCACTGTCCATTATCAATCAATTTGATCTTATTTAAGGTGAAAAATCACCATGCTTCACAGTTCCAACAACATAGTACAATTAAAATGCTTAACAGAAATGTCTAATACAGAAAAAACACAACAAACACACATAAAAATGAGAATAAAACATTAAAAAACATGAAAGGTTCATGATAAAACAGTTACATGCTATACTGGATTGAAATACTGACTAAAAATATCTATGTATAGTACAGTATAGGTATTTCTTTTCCTTGCCCTTATAAGGTAAATGCTTGAATCCCGTGCATCTTATCCTGTAGTGTCTTGTGTCCAGTCTGCTCACAAGCAACAAAAAAAACCCAGCACATTTAAAAAAATCATCACAGGATTTTAATAGCTCTTTTTGAAATGCCGTATTTACGATAAACTGATGAGAAAATGTAACTTTGTAAAATGATTAACATCAGCAAAACGACTGTCTGAAAAAACAAACTTGATGACAGGAAATAGTTCATGGTAAATCAAAACTAAACAATAAAAGAAATCTAATATTGCTTGCTATAGAAGCTGCTCTCAACCAACCATGCAGCTGAACTCCCGGCCATGACACCTTTTCGTCTGACCCCAGTTACTTCCCAGAGGTGGACAAGCGCTCCAGCCCCGTGTCCTCCGCTGTAGTCAAGCACGGTCCCATCGGCAAAGCTTCAAGTGAACACGCTCCATGTCCTCTGCTGCATACACTCAAGAAGTGGCTGGGGGAATCCTTGGCTCATTGCTGGAAGGACACTCAGTTTGTTTGAGGCCGCCCTGAACACTGACTATTTCTTCTGTTGGCCACAGCAGCCATAAGGGATTTTTCCTCTAGTAATACGGCAAGAGTGAGTGTATGTACTCATGAGAGTGTACGCTATATTTGTCCATAGACACACATGTTAACCATATAAACAATTGAGTGCACTCTGACAAACATGCAGACTAATCTATGGCAACCAGGCACAACAATGCTTGTTGAGCACATCCACTATAGGATAGTGATTGCGGGAGCACATCTAGAGCCAAGATGTGATTGCCAAACTGCAGTCATTAGGATCATATCATAAATGATAAATTGTGCTTTCATTGCAAACCACAAACCCGCTTCTCTTCACATGGCTCCAAATGAACTGGGAACAACACGTGTATGTCATGTTTTGTTTTTCTCATGATTTAACTTCTTTTGGACAGCATGGCCCAATCCCGCCACAATTGGATGTGTCGTTTAGCTTGGGAACATCTCATATAACACCCAAATACAAAAAAAGTATGTTCCCCTTGGATCATTCCAATGGGGGGTTAAATGGCTCTGCTCTAGGATTTGTCTGGATAAAAAAATGCTCAACGACATTTTCTCGAATTGCTGTCAGATTGCAGATGTGGGGAAGAGGGGATTTGATTTACCGGCCTTCTTAAATGACTCCCCCCGATTAAATTGACCCCCAAATTGTGTATGTACGTATCCACTTGTATTTACTTTGAAATGAGAACCAAATTTATAACCACAAAGGGGTAAACCGTTTGTCTTGAATTCGGCGGCTTTGTGAGAATGCGAAAGGCCAACATTCTATTTTAGTATTGCATGTGCACAACAATATTTGAGAAAGCTCAAGAAAACCAACCATGCCCGCCACATGAAGGAAACCTCAGTATCAATTCACATTTGCCACACTGTTTTAAAAATGAAGTTTGAGTCACATTCATTGAATAAATGGACTTGTGTATTATTATTATTATTATGTGCAAAGATCAAAGCCAAGCTGTCATTCTGACATTCGGCAAGCAGGTGAGGTGAATCTTTTGTCACGGATTTGATTTAAGCCAATGTCTATTGTTGAAAACACACGCATGAAACACTCACAAGGCCTTTGATTTTGACAGCACTGATTCTTTCCTCAAATAGAAAGCTCAGTTATGTGTCAAGCAACATGTGAGACAACCACAACGAGGAGCGTTCGCTAAGAATAGACGTGATTTACAAAATTATAAAACATCAGAGACAGGTTCTGTTCACTGAATTATAATCAACTGAATGACTCTTTTACATATGAATACATGTTCAGATCAACGTTTCTTCTTGCAACCCATGCAATAATTAATGTTGATGAGCATACCAACTCATTATTCTATGCTATGTGGGTAAAAGTAAAGAACTGGTTACTATACCCCTCTCTTCCCGCTTTCAAAGCTATAACTGCTTACACTTTATACAACATTTCTATCCATTCATCCAGAAGAAAATTTGAAAGGCACAGAGAGGAGTAGAGTGTTGGACTGTTTGATAAGATGGAGACCGAGATTCTCTTACACCAAACTCAACCAAGCGTGCTTCTATGGATCTTTCTTACTTTTATTTTTTTTATTTTAGCACAGGGGCAACGAAACACTAGATCGCCCTTGTTGTCACATTTTGTTCTTATTATGTGGGTGGATGTGATTTTTCTTCAATAAATAGACTTGGTCTTGCCTCCAAAAGTCACTTCCAGTCTCGATAATGTCTCACTCGGATGGCGTGGTCTCGATCACAACACTCGGTCTGGGTGAGTAACTCTGATGCCACTGTTTTCTCACAACAATTAAAACGGTTGATTGCATTTTGAAAAGGTGCTCTTTATACAGTATATAAATAATCATAATAACTGATTCGCGTAACTGCGGCCACATGATTAATAGCCATTAGGGTGTTTAATATACAAAAGTGACAAATGTTAGTGACCCTTGGACCCTTTGATTTTTCTGTATGCGGTCATATGTGAAAAATCATTGGACATCCCATGATGTAGTTTGAATAATACGGCCTTAATGTCCATGTTTGTGACAAACTCTTAACCTACAAATACGCACACTAGAATGTGTACAAATGCAAAGACACACACCAAAGCCCCGTATGAGTGAGTATATGTAGGAAGAGGGAGTGAAGTAAATGAGAGTGTGATGCTGAGCTCAGTCTAATCCTTGGGTGAATGGCGTGCTGTGTGCCAGGCATTCCTCTGTGCCTTTTTAAGGCTTTTTGAGGATTAGACCCCACTTACTTACAGGGCCGCAGGGTGGGATCAAAGCCGACTTGACTTTTTCAAGCTCGGCTCATGGAACATTCAGGTGGCACCGTGGAACAGTACACCACCACCAAAACTCGAGATGCTGACACAGGTCATGCGCACCTGGTTGGGGTCAAACTTGCCGTGCGTACTTCAATTCAGCACTCGCTGTCAAACTACCCGCTGATAGGACGCATGGGGGTTTTAGCGGCAGTAATACATATTTTAAAATAAAATGATGGCCCTCACGTTAAAGTGTCACAAAAATACCACATGAAACATGATTGGGACCACGGCTGCCATTATTTGAAAAGAACCTGGAGCTCATTCCACAGCCATTACAAAGGCTAAACTTACATCCAGCAAAACAGACTACAGACAAAACAAACCTAATCTTAGTTGACCTCTGAACAACTGTGCAGATCCGTGTATTATCTGACCTGCAGCCTGTTACAACAAACACAGGTTCTTCTTTAATCCGCTGCAGAGAAGGTGGAGGTAAATCCTTTCATGAGTGTGTGAGACCCGGCTCCAGGAGTCGTGTTCGAGGGATGACACTAATTACTCAAACAGAGGAATTTAGGACGTTATCTGTAGCATCTCAGTGTTGATGACAAGAACTTAACCTAACTGGTGTAACTACACATTTCCCCCCAGGAAGTAAGAGCAATGATGTCCAGGGAATTTCAACACAGAAACCTGGAGATAAAAATCCTGATAACAGGCTTGGGCCTGCACAAAAAAAAAGGCCCTCACTTGTTGGGTCTGCATTGTCTTCTTCTTCCTATTCTTTTTTGTTCCTGCACATGTGGAAAGCTATTATGCTTGACAGCCAATTCTGTGCCTCATATAACCTCTGCACACGTGTCCTTTTAAATCTACATGTTCCATGTCTGCTTTTCATGGACACGTACACACAAATACAAGCAGCCACCCAAACCCAAAATGACGACACCCCAGGTCTGGCAAATGTTTCTCCGGCATGAGGTTCTGTCTCATGTCCACATCCTTTGAGAAGAAAGTGGGCCTTCATGCATGCGGGGACTTGGTGTGTTTGTGTTTTGCGCCACTGGAGATAAGTATGCATGCTCTCTGTGCTCAACAAAGGGATGATAAAGTAAAAAACACAGGCCCGGGGGATGGGGAGGGAGATTTATTTTACAGCTTTAAATGAGAGATATTGGAGTGTTCAGTCAAGCGGCGACATGGTAGAAGCTGCTAAAAGCAATGAAAAGACAGAAAATGCAAACTACAACAATAAAATAGTTGGTCTCTGAGTAAAGAAAAATCAAATAAATGCCGTTTAAAGGGCTTCCACAGCTTTGTCTTTTGAGTCGCCTTTTTATAGCAGTAATGTGGGGTGAATTCCATGAAATTTAACATGGATGTGTCGCTGTTTGCCTTAATTGTGCAAATTTTAATGTGACACTTTCAGTAAGAACGTTTCTGATGTAAATTCTATTGCAAGTTGTCTAAGTATGTAAGTGACAAATCACAAAACACACAAATAAATGTCACTCTTCAACAACTACAAGTATAAATTGCTTATTACGATAAAAGATTGAGGAGAAAAAAAGCTGAAACTGTTTTTCGTCACGCTGAGGCAAAATGCATTTTGTCTATTTTACTGATTACACCCATTAAACAAGTCCAAAAAGGATGAATAATCCCAAAATTAGTTGAGGCCAAACGTTAAAATCAACAGTGGTTTCCCTTAGGGTCTTTTCCGTTTCAAAGGGAGATTTATGAGCTGTAGAAGGAGTGCTCCTAGTTGTAAAGCAGATGTAGGTTTTTTTTTTTCTCTCTCTCTCATTTTTGGCAACGGCACACCGAACTGATGATGCAGGACTTGGTTGCTCCCTCACTGTTATTTGACTTTCCAGCTTGAATGTCTAGGATGCCGCTGGTCAATGTGATCACACTTAAGTAGCGCTACAAATCTTTATCTTTGCTATGGAATCACTGGGAAAAGGAGTAATGATAACAGTCACGAGGAGGGTGATAGAGGAAGGAAGTGCTCTAGCTCCTTTTATCGTTTTTCTCCTTCTGCCTTCACAACAGAATGTTGGTCTTATCAGTACAACATGTCCACAGTTGACTGTGCGAGGACATGCACTGGATGATGAAAGAACACACAAACACAGCGAGTGCGAGGGGAGGGTGCCATGCAGAGGACTGGAAACAGATTACAGGAGGAGCAGTGGAGCGGGGAAACAGATGAAAATTTAGCCCAGCCGTCAACGCCTCCTCATCGCGGACAAACAACAGGCCAGATGAGAAGCTCACATCTACACCATCAATCATGCTGCCGGTGTCAGCTAATAAAAGAGAGCGTGTGACGGGTGCAGGTCCACGAGGGTCTGCCGATCCCGCGGGTCTCCAGTCGGGCCTGGTGCGATATGCTTACAAAAGAACCCAAGCTCCCCGTCTCCAAATGTCTCTATGCTGGCATCCACAGCGTTTGAAAACAAGTCTTCCCTATACCCCTTCACACCCACCGTGTGAGAAAGTGCTGATGGAGGCAAAGAAAAAGTCCAAGGAAAACTTCACACTAGACACTCTTGTAGCATCCAGGATTTTATTGTGTGAGTACTAATTGCTCTGTTCACATGCAAACAGCAGAGTTCTATGTGATATCTGAAATGGGGTCCCGTAGTAAAGTAAAACAGTTTTCATCCCGTTTGAAATATAAACGAGTTGAATTTTGTTTTACAAAACATCTGTATCCACATCTGAATTTGAGCACTGGAACCTACACTGACTTTGCTCGTATACTTATTTGGGAGATTGATTTTAACATTTCTGACAAAACCTCATATCACCAGCAAGTTGGCTCTTTTTTGGGTGAACATGGACTCGTATTCCAATCCGTAGTCTCTTTCGAAAACTGTCTCTTGAGTTTTACTGTTTCTTAAAGGGGAGTATGGCTTCCAATGCTCACTTAAATGTAAAAACTTAACTTCAGCCATTTTTTCTGTAGTTGTTTTACTGCTTCAACTTTCATAACTAATGGAAAAAAGCATTTGGAAGCGCTTAGAAAGTGAGATACTTTACAGATGGCTTTGTGATTTCATTATTATTGCATCAGAACAAACATAATTTAGGACCCGGCAGTTGCACTTAGTCAAAGAGGTCAAAATAAATTATCGGAGTTTCATGAACATAGAGATAAAACGGGAGGTTTTGTTCTTTGGAGACTTTTAGGGTTTAACTCATGTTCTTCCAAGATGCTTGCTACTAATAATCAATTTGCTACTAAAAGTCATGGTCATAGCGGCTGGTGGTGACATGTAGAACACAGACACATCTAGAGATAAAACATTTGGACTATGTCAACTAAATGTGTCTTAAAACATGCATATGTGTGTGTGTGTGTAGCTTCCTCTTCAATGCCATTATCAGACAGTGTATGTTGTCTTCTGCGGGACTTTGGTGCTAAGGTATAAAACAGATGTATGCATTTCCCTTGTTGTAGTCTATGTACATACCCACAAACCTTATCCTTACAGGAAGGGTTTTCTCTGTGTGAAAAGAAGTACTCTTGAAACTAGGGTAACTGTTTGGTTCAGGTCGCTCTTTAAAACTCAAACAATATGCCTGTGTAAATCTTCATATGACAATTTCCAGGTCACTATAAAAACTGATTTTTCTTAGAAGGTCTGTAATTAAATAAGACATCATCTGTGGAAATTATGTGAAATTCACCTCGTAGTTCCTTCTCTTTCTCTACGAGGATTTGGCGATTAACGCTCCTTCTGGTATTATCACTCATTATTGAAGTCTAAAAGTACATTTCCATGACAGGTGTCACGGAACTTACGTTTTGAACCCAAACTGGGAACACTTCAGTGAGGGCCAGACAATCAACTAGCACGTCTTCAAAGCGCTCTGAGAAAGAGTTGTGGCTCACAATGTCATCTGACAATTCCTGGTTGAGAAGAACTTTGCTACTAAAGCAACCTCGCTACCAACCCGAACTTTTATCCCTTCTTCCTGCCATGCATTTCATTTACCCTTCCATTATCTAAATATTCACATTCTGTAACTATTTATGGTAATCCTTGATTTGTAAACTTTGACAAATTTGTAAACCTTTGTACACCACTTTTAAAGAGCTGCACCTAACATACCATACACACATACAACCCTGCACAGTGCAAGGAGGCGGCTAAATCCATAACATTTTGCACTACATGATATTTTGCATCTTCTTCATATGTATACGGTCTTTTCACTCAATCTAGTCCGTAATATGCTCAGAATGTAAGTCTATTCTTTTATTAGTGGTTCATTATTACCTCCTTATTGCTCTATTACTGTTTTTGTTTTATTGCCTACCTTATTATTTGCTCGATTATGGAACGTTGTCTGCTCGGGGAAGTGAACGGAATAAGAATTTCATTGTGTGGTATTACTATGCATATGACTGGAAAACTCCTGAATCTTGAACATGCACTTTATTTTATTTACCATGCACAATTTCAAATTATTGGGGGTATCTGTACATAACCTACCCACTTACGGCTCTGTTACTTATGTGTTGTTCATACTTTGTTTGTTTTTAACACTTTGAATATGAACTGAATTCCTGTATCTAGTTATTTGTCCACCATCCATCCAACCTACAACCCATTCATATGTACACTAAATCCCTCGATCCTTAAATCCATTCGTGTACCCATCATCTGAGCCTCTAGCCATACATCAAGCATTCTTTTCATCCATCCAAAACATAATCCATTCAAGTCTACCAATAAATAGACGAATCCTATGATGCATTCATTTATCTTCAAGTTTATTTTCTTTGATTTTTCATCCCTTCATCTACCATACTAATTCAGTATCTCCATCAGTCCATCAGTCACTCAGCTATTCATACGTCTATTAATCCCGGCAAATGTCAAAACTTCTATCCCTCAATCCACTCAGGTATGCTGCTATTTATAAAGACATCTGCTCGATAAACCATCCAGCGATATGCTAGGACAGAAATTCCACCACAATCAGGAAAATTCATAGATTTTCCTGTAAATCCTGACGACCACCATGTTCCAGCCAACCCACCATTTCACTCTCTCCATGCTTTTGTCAACCAACAATCTTGCACTCGATCCATTACAAAAAAAAAAACAAAAAAAAATTGCACCCACTCATCATAAACCTGTCCATTTGTGATCCATCATTCCATTCATTTGTCCTCTACAGCATGGATGGCCAACTGGCATCTGACAACACTAGTGGCCCCTTGATTGTTATTATTTTTTTTTGGAGAAATAAAAT
The DNA here is from genome assembly GCF_059441005.1 of Hippichthys cyanospilos. Lineage (NCBI taxonomy): Eukaryota > Metazoa > Chordata > Actinopteri > Syngnathiformes > Syngnathidae > Hippichthys > Hippichthys cyanospilos. The sequence continues at coordinate 25,832,545 of NC_142369.1, read as the reverse complement.
ATAGCTCCTACATTTTGGAGAAGAGATTAACATATATTACTGGATCCCCACAGAAAATCTATGTGGGGGGGAAATAACATCCCAGAAAAATAAGAAAATAGCCAAAACACTATGTTGCCCATCTCTATATTACACATTTATTTATCAACTTATACAGTATTGAAAGTATTTATTCATATGATCCATCCATTGTTTCATTTATCCATGCATCTTTATCCATCTCTTCTTCCATCCATTCCTTTCTTACACTACGGCTATCGCTCCAATCCATCATCCTGCCTGTCATTCAATCATTACTATCAATAGTGTAATAACTCTGTTGATGTATAACCTGGAAAATGACAGACGAAGAGAAATCCATCCAACATTCACCGCCTTTTCAGCTTTCCAGTTGTCAGCAAGCTTCTTAGAGCCAGAGAGCAGCTGGCTGCGAGGCTACTTAGTCATTACAAATTACCTATGACAGGCAAGTGAACACAATGCACTTTCCATGAATTGTGACGTCTAAGTCACGAGTGTGTTGAAGAGGAGTCTGTGTTGCCTATGTCAATTATTTGTGCCTTTTAGCCCACATCCAAAATTATATTTGTATTCAAAGTGCAGTAAACACCTCCGATACACTTGAGACTGCGTGTGTCTAAGTCAGACCTAAATGTGTTGAGGATGAGAAAACAAGGCGAAGGATAAAGTGGAAAAAAATTCTTTTTATAATATTTATCATTCTAATATGCAGTTGTATGTATGTATGTGCTTCAATGCAGCAATGAACTCCAGGAACCTAGTCTGAACTGTGTGAGGTACTGGGTCGGCCTTTCCAGCCCCAGGCCCAAAAAAAACAACCCCAAGTCCTCACATGCTGTGCAAATTGCTGTTTTTCTTTGCCATTTCTTACAAAGTTATTGAACCGATGCAGCAAATGATTAATTAAGGGAATAATTAGATCATTCATGGATATAAATGGTAAAGGCTTTTTAAAATGTGTAAATACAGTGCTTCCTTGAATAAAAGAAATGCAAATCACTCGTTTCAGTGGATACTCATACTGTGTCATGAGAACAAAAAGACGAGGCAGATGGGAAGCTGCACCACAGCAGGAAAACAAAAAAAACTTTACACTGTTGCATTAAAGAAATACTGCAAGTAAATGGAGATGAGGGGTCAGATATGGCCAATACTGTATATTTATTATATATTCATTTACCTGCCTTCAAACTTTGTGTAAATCTGAAGTGAGAACGTTGGTGGAAGACTTCATTCTAACTTTTAGTGACCTTTGGAATATTTGAATCCTTGACTGGCTTTACTCTGGTGTCCAAGATAAGCTTAGAAGCCAAAATGAGGAGAACATAAAAAAAAAAAAACTCTAGAAAACCATGGTAATGGTAAAAACTTTATCTAACACACGTGCTCTAATTCGCGCTATCTCCGGCAATCTTTTGAAATGTTGACGGTGCTGTCTTTCATTTGATTTGCTGATACTTCATTACTAACTAACGTCATGCTGTACTCTTTTCAGTTCTAAGAAAGCTAACACTGACCTGAAAAAAGAAAAAACTTGTCGGGACGCCACAACCATTCTAATCCAAAGACCAAGAAGTACAGTACATTCTATTATTCTCGAGGAATACGCATTGTGTCGTATTGCAGTTACTCAATTTTACTCACAGGAGTTTGGGACTATAAAATATTAGAGATGCTTCTACCCTATTTTGTAATGTAACTTGTTCATTAACGAGAAATAACTTGAGGTAATCGGAAACTTAAGGGTGTTAGCGTTTTCCGTTTGGAATGCATGGATCCAGATCCCCAGTTGTCCTGCCTCGAGCACAAGCAGGGAAGGAATAACTAAAGAGCTTCAATTTATAGACCAGACCGTAATCCTCCGCTTTGTCTTGGGGTCAAGGCCCATCTGGCTAAAGATCTAGTAACGCTCCTGTAACATGTCTGTGCTTATCCAAGTCACTTGAATCATTTTTGCAGGAACGTGAATGGTTCATATTAAGACATAGCTAAGGATAAGCCGTGAGTTCGAAATTGGATATAATGATAGTTAATGGCCAAATGTGCTGAGGACCACTTGAGTGCTCAGGTCCAGATCCTTTTCTGTAAGTTTTCCTAGTGACATACATCAAACATATTTCATTACCTAAAGCTGTTAATGCCTAGGTACGGGAATGTAAGGCGTGTTGAAAAGTATGATTCATTTAAAACCAATAATGTTTGATCTGATGTTATCCCATAATGTTGATTGTTCTTTTTTGGATTGGCACCAGTGTTATACCGCTTTTTACCATTGCCAACGTGAACTAGTAATGCAGAGTAATGCACAATCTATCATAGATAGATTTCTTTGGTACAGAGCAGAGAACCAAATTTGTTACTATAAACCAAGTGCAGACATTTGCAGACGAGACTAAACTGACATTTAAGTGAGATTTAAGTGGAACCGACTTCCATAGAGAGATGCGACCCATTAAAACAACAACACAGCCCGTCATTGCGCCTTCTGTCTAACACAGTGAGTGATAAGTCACAAACACAATTACAACAGCTTAACACCAGATATGTTTTTTGTGAGATCCAAGTCAGGCGTGTAACGACTGAGGTTTTTCTGGTCTTAATCAAGCCTATTGATAATATGGATCTGATGCAGCAGCAAGATATACAGTCCTGCGGGATTGACTATCTTGGTGAAATCAATAACAACCTTATTGAGCACTGCCAAGTTTGACGCAAAATTTTCATCTTTTTTTTTCTCTAACTTCCAATGACGTAAAGCAATGGAACAACACCAAAGACGCACAGTTTGATAGAGCTAGGTGATGTATGTGCTACTCAGCGTCTCTGAAGAGCTTGGATATAATGTGAAGGCCTGCCAAAAGAAATAATGGCGCATGACATAATCTTTGTCCATCATGGTTTCAGTCACAGGACAGCCCTCCAAATCTGGCACGTTTGCCGTGATTTACTGCCAATCTGTCACTGAGAACAAATGCAGCTGAAGTGTGTGCAGGCGGCAAAATGCGTGGCCGTGTCTTCTATCGGACCTTGTTTTCGAAACTCCACGACTGAGTAAGCAGAGCATCCTTTCTTTGTACGTATGCTTGTGCTGATAAGACCAGGTATGTTTTTGGAGGTGTGTTTGCAGCTCGGCCTCGTATTGTGAGTTCAGCATGAATGGGTGGCATTACCACCTCAGGAAGCTACAACATGCAGACACACTGCGGCCTTTATTTATGGTGCTGATAGAGGCAGGGGAGGTCATCATGCACAATGCTGGCCGCACGTTGTGGACGTGGCATGTGTCCAACCAAAACAATAGCCCTGTTGCAACCCCCCTGTACGAGTCCCATGGGGGCAGTGGAAAGGGCGGAATGCAGGCCTTGGTTTAGAGGTTCAAGGGTACGTCCTGTAGTTAACGAGATCACCCTGTTGGGCCCCCCGACACTGTCTTAGCAGCACTGCAACAATGTCCTCCTGATGTGGGTCACTAAAGCATAAAAGGCACAACGCTCCCCTGAGGTAATCAAAACAAGATGTCCGTCGAAGGACGCAGGTGCCAGAAAGTGTTTTGCAAACTAGCTGCCGATGCTGTGCTGCCAACTTGCACACTTGTACTGGCTAATTTGTAAAAGTAAAAAGGACATGACCCGAGGAAACGCTGAAGAGCAAAGCAGAGACAAACACTTTCCTTAATGGGGCATGCCTTACATGGTCTATTAATGCAAATGGTATTTCACATGTTATGAAACATAACAGTGGTGGGATTCTCTGCGTGATAGTGAAATGGACTGTGGTCTTAAAACAATTCATAAATAACTGAGCGTTACAGAAAAGCAAAATTAGGTCATACGATGCCATTTGAGCATGTCTGCCACTCAAGTTGCACAACAACTAAGAGTTCCAACCACTGTAATGCATGCCGTCACGTGAGACATGTGGATAATGCACAAGACCTCAGTGTTTTGTTTGTCCTTTTGGTTTTGTCCTGTTTTCTGGCATTTATTCCAAATAAAAACGAAAACAGGGGAGTTGACCTGACAGCAGTTTCGAGTCCTTGTATGGGGTACGCTCCTGCTGACCCCCCCTCTGGGAAGGCATCAGGAGGTTCTTTGTTATGGTACCTATGCCCGAGGTCCTTAAAGTGGTTAATGAAAAGCTCCTTGGATGGCAGGATCCCAAAGTTGGACATAAAAAGTAATATTCCTTGATGATAGTCCAGTTGGAACTTGGTATAGTTAGGTTTTAATTCCTAAACAATTACAAGACATCTGTTTTTGGAGCAATTATTAGCATCATCGCGATAATAGAGCCGCTTCTTTGAGTAAGGAAAGATGTGCACATTGATGTCAACCGGGCCAACATTGAGTCACAGTCCTTGGGCAAACATTCATTCGCAAACTTTGGCGATTTTGCCGAGTGATTCTATACTTGGCATGATGCAGAAAAAGCAAAACGGCACACTCCTGTAATCATACGTCGCTCACACTTCCTGTGAATCCCCTCCATTTGTTTGCCATATAATCCAACTGCTTCATACAAGTACATCAGTCATTTGAACTTTAGAGGGACATACTGTGCGCTCCGCTCTTCACTCTTCTGGTCTTTCAAGCGAGATCATTTATCTTTGCTGGATATTATTCAAAGCCCAGCAGACAAGCACGCAGCCGCAGATCATCTTTACTTGCCTTTCGTCCAGAACTAATCGCAACCATCAGCACCTCTCATCTCATTGTTGCTTCCTGCTCAGCACCGAATAAGGCGCCACGTGAACAGATGGAAACAAACGTAGAAGCAAAGCAGCAGAGGCAACAGTCGTATCTAAAAGTTGGCTGGGAAGAGGTGACAAAACCCAAGGGGGGGATAGTTTGGGAGGTCGACGGTTGAGCGCCCATAAATGATGTCATCACTGCAAACCGCAGCAAAATCTGTGTGATGTGGCTTGTTTGTGGTTGAGAGTACATGGAAGCAGAGGCTTCAAGGTCGAGTCCATATTATCCCACCCACTTAGAGGCAACAGTGGACCTTTGCTGATGTCGTACTACGTGTGTTTAAGAGCTCGGAACAAAGGCATACAAGCATCTACCTCGTGAAAGCCAGTGGCGTGTGCAAAACCACTAATATGACATAAAAGAAGCGCTCCATATCTGAGATGAAATGTAGTAAGTAATTATGTAAGTCATCGCTCAAAAAAACAAAAAGACACATTCAATCCAGATGCGGTCAGATGACCAGCAAATATAAGACTTCTAAAATGATTAATTCAAAAGACAAGTAAAAGCAATTTAATGTTCAATTTTTTTATCGTCACACAAACGAAGATGCAGGTCCGGCACTTGCTTTTCACTTGAAAGTGATCATCTAAAATATTTAAAATTGGTAATGACGTAACTGGATTCTCTTTTCACATTTAGATCAAAAGTTATGCTTATAGAAACCCCGTTCAGTGGTTGAAAAGAGCTGAAGATGAAGGTATGCAGTAAAGTAGATTAAAAGGTTAACGTCTGAGTTAACTGAGTGGAACAAGATCGCGTATAACGCGGTTGATTTAAAACTTAAAAAATATAAAAAATCAAAACTCAATTACAGTTAGGGTGTATATGAAGCTTTAAAATGGTCTTTTTCATTCATTTGTTGTTTTACAAATGCAGAGGACTCTGCATGTAGCAACAGTAAGCACAGAGAAGCCACTTTTACATTGCCATAGGGGCTGACCAAGTCCCTGCTTCAAATGTTCACCATCAAGGTTGACTGAAATTTTATCTGCCTATATGAGCAAGCCAAAAGCCTTTATGGATGAAGTTTTATCCTCTGGAAAGACAAGGATTGACCCTTGATCCTTTCCAGAATACCAACCAATTGAAATTAGGACTCTGTCGATTCTGCCAAATTAGAATGTTTAAATGATCCAGCAGTACAGCAAGCAGCTAAATCAACGTGTCTGATAGAAATGAATCTTGCTGAGGTACACTCAATCAATATTAGTGGCAATGTTGGTCTCTTTGCACAAGTGTTTTTTTTTTTTTTTTTCACTGCTGATGAGCCCTACTTTCCTCTCTAAGTGTAGGAAAAACAGATTTGAATGAGCTCCCGAGGGAAGTGTTGGGAAATAATAAATAAATCAGTGAGCGGAATTGCCGTTTCCAGCTCAGGAGCCAGCTACATAAAACTTAACTCAGATTCAAGGGAGACTGACCTGGAAACTTTGTACGTCACATGAAATCTATAAAACGTGCTGTGCCATTAGGTGGGGGACAAAATATTGAAATAAATGATAAATTCATGTTATAAGAAATGTTGGTCAAAAAAAAGAAAAAAAGAAAGGATGGCCATTCACAATTAGACTTCTATGGTTTTGATTGCTTTTCAGAAAGCAGAAAAAATGTCACTATTGCGGATCTGGAAAGTGTTGCGGGTTGACCGAACTGCTAATATCAATTGGCAGTATACGATGCTAATCGTATTCTTTTCAGTGGTGGATCTGTTAATGTAATAACTTTCCAGGCACTTCCCGTGAGAGACGGCTGCGGGAGCGGCGAGGGTGCTTCACCTCATCTGTCTCAGCTGCTTCCAATTTGGGTCTCAACATTTGCTTTTGCCACTGACACAATGAAGATCGGCTGCTGTGCGGCCTTTCTGCAGCAGCCTACCTCAATGCACGTTTGCATTTTGTGTGTCTCCGCAGACTTCGAAAGTGCATCAAGACTATACGTGGGGAAACATGAAGCCAAACAACACAGAAACATCTGAAACTTTCCAGGAGAATCTGACATTTGAATAAAAGATGTGTTGGCAGTCTTGAGATTTCCATAACTTTGCTGTTGGGGTCCAAAAGGAGTGGGAGACGAGATTACCTGCTCTTGCTCACCTCAGTCTGGTCTTCCATCCACAAACAGCTACTAAAGCCTGCCACTCTGCAGCAGCTAATCACCCACAAACAGCCGCATCTTTCAATGAACAAATTCTCCTGCGCAACACTTCCCGCTCCAAACCCACATCCCCAGTTTGGCGAACGCACGCGCACACAATGTACATCCGTGCACACTCCCACTCGCGCTTTTGCAAAGTGTGACTGAATGATGTTTAAAGCAATGGGCTTAGTGTGTAGGCCCACGATAAGGCCGAGCAGAGCTGTGAAAACACAGATTAAGTTTCGGCAGCTTATAAGGACAACGCGCCTCAGCCTCCTAGCCATACCACAAATTGTATCTCAGAAAGCCGCAGCCTCCTCCGCATGGCTGTTAGATATGTCTTGATGGGTACCCCCTGCAGCGGAGCTTTGACAGCCATGCTAATGTGCGACTACACCCCCCCTCCCCTAATGCTGTGTAAGGCCTGGGAGCCCCACATAGGAGATTAGGTTCACACATCTGTTTGATGGCTCTCGTCCATACGTCAAATCACAACCAAGATATCAAGTGTCGTCAATAGTCATGGTCTCAAGAGAAGATAAACGCTCAGACAAGTTTGAATATTGGCATCAGCATTGCTGCTGATGGAATAAAATATTTTAACTCCAGCTTCAAAAGTTTAGTTCATCCTGATATCTCTGCTTTGTCTCTTGATGAGGATTTTTTTTTTTTTTTGTATTTTGGTTGGAAGATATGCCATCTTAAAAAAAGGCATTTTGCTGTACTATGGAATGCCAAAGCTAACCAAGCATACATTAAATCCCTGCTCCTGGCAGGCTATGAAATTTCCTCCATCTGTAAATACTTAGGCTTTTTTTTTTTTTTTCTCCATTGGACTCAATCAGTGATAAAGACCATTATGTTCCCGGTCCAGAGGTAAGACAATATCTCCCAAACCTCATAGAAAACAATTAGAAGTCAGTAATTACACCACTGCCCTGGAATTCCAGCCAGAGCCCGAGGTCGGGGTGAGACAGTCAAAAAAGAGCACATGTGAGCGGTGCCTGTCGGATGTAGTTTTATGTTACCCCGCATGGACTCTGAAGGAGTGCATGCTTGGTTATGAGCCCTGATGTGATGTAATGTTTTGCTTTAGAAGTATGAATATGATAGGCCTGAAATCCTGTGTGACAGCATGGCACCATCAGTCCGCAATATCCTCCCCCATTTATCTCAGCGTGATGCTGCTGTTGCTGCCTTGGTTTTGGGAAACACAAAACTCAAACAGAGACATGTTATCTCAACTTCTCCTCCACCGGAGCAGCTGATTTATGTTTGCCGATGGCTGGAAGGCAGAGGAGTGGTGAGAATAGATCGACACAAGAGAAAACAAATCTCTCATCTCCGTTTCGCCACATCAGTGAGAGCACCGTCAGCGGATACGCTGCCTATCCTCACTTTGCACCTTAAGGCGAGCAAGACGTTCACGCTGTTATATCGCGTACCGAAACTTGGAGTGAGTCAGTGGTGACCTGGGTTGGCCCGTTGATAGAATGATGGGAGTCAAACTAAATGAGTGGATCATACACATTTTCCGGAGTATGACGAGCCGGACAAAAATGATGATGGAATCAGAGGTCCCCCAAAAATATATGGTTCCGGCTTTTCAAGGGGCCTCATGAGTTCTTCAGTATGCTGTTAAAGGGATACTTGACCTATTGAGCAATTTAAGCGACACAAAGTTCATTCTTTAACCACTATCTGTCACTGCTATCGAATGAAAATGACATCACATGCACCCAGGTAACAACAAATCACGGCTCTCCTTGCGAACGTCACATGACCAAACACAAAAAACAGGTGAACAGGCTGGCCTTGGTCACATGAGGAGTGTCGTTCAGCCGTCTTCAGGCAGTACACCCTGAACTGGTTGCCAGCCAATCGCGGGGCGCATAAAGACGAACAAGCACCCTTTCTCACAAACGTACCTCGGGACAATTTGGAGTATGCATATGCTGCATATTCTTGGAATGTGGGAGGAAATATCCGTAGAAAGCCGAAGCAGGCACGACATCAAGCGGGAAAAAGCTTTTTCAAAGGTATTAATTGTACATGAAAAACAACTGTTTCATCAGTTATCAAATTAATTATAGACAAAGCATGAACGTTTACTGGTGATAAGGGGGAAATAAGTTTAGTATCCCTTCAAGAGTTGCCTTTCAAACTTGCACTCATTGAACTGCGTGTGCAGCTTTTACTTCACTCGGTGGCGAGAGATTTAGGCCCACGCCCCGGGCCGGCTTTGCCCATGCGGCCAGCTTTTATTTTGGCTTCAAGCTGTGAATGAGGCGGGCGTCGGCCCGCTCTCAGGTTCTGAGGTCCTTTTAGCGGTTTTGCTCCCATGGCGGGGACAGAACAAAGCGCCGGTGGCCCTGGATAGCGTCGGCGGTGCCAGAGAGTAAGGCCCCCGTGAATGGAAAGTGTCACTTCCACTCAGCGCTGCCTGTGATCTGAGCCACCCAAAACAGCGCTCAGTTAAGTGGCTAATCCTAGCATCCCTGCTGGCTCGACAGCCCCCTGCTGCCATGCCAACCGGAGGGGAATCTCCTTTGGCAACAACTTAATTGGATCATTTCCTCTCTCCTCTGCTTTTGTTAAGTAAAGTCTAGCCCGCCGGTGAACTTAGCGTAATGTTGCGTGAGGTTGTATTGTGACTGTTGTGATCACGTGGAGCTCACCTGCAGACTGTTGGACAAACAGGCCCTGCCTTCAGGACCACCAAATCGTGACCACAAAAGCCTGGCCATTTTTTCTTACCCGAATAGACACTCCACCCTCTTTCCTAGACGTTCTGTGCAGAGGTGCCTCTGCCAGGGAAAGTCATTACACATCTACATGTATCTCAGCTACTGTGGTCATGAAAAGAAAACAGCTGTGCTAACATAACACTTTAAGGGGATGATGACTATGTTCCAGCCACACCACAAAACCTCACTAAAGAAGAGCGGCACAATGAGCAAATTTAACCTGATGAAACGTCAGTTGAGTCGAGGCTGAAGTGTTTCATTTTTACACCTTGCTATTGTTATTCATTAATAATACTGTACATCACACCGACATTATTATCCATTACTAATAACGATGTTAACAGTAACTTATTTCCACGGCATTGAAAGATGCTTTATCTGGGTTATCAAAACTGTTATGTTTGATATCATCACCATGTGTTTCAAAAACGCAATTGTCAAATGTCCCTTATTATGCTAACTTTCCTCCTGTTCGCACTTACCTTCATCACAGGCGGTACCGCTAAATCCTGGACAGCATTTCCACTCCAGTGAGGTCACAGTGCGGTACACCATTTTATAGGAAGGTCGAACAACTGTCTTGTAGCTGGAAAACAAAAATTTAAAAGCGTTACATACTTCATCACCATAAAGCTTGGGGCAATTAACCTAGATCTGGCCTTTGTTTTTCCAGAAGGCCTATGAGGGTTGCACCAACTACATACACAAAAATGTCTATAAATTTAACAAAGGATCAGGAACAGGATGTGGCAAAGTAAACAAAGGCAAAAAAGGGGAACAGACAACGTTTAATGCGCTTTCTTAGTGTGGCTGTTTAGTACTTTGTTTAAGCAATGGCACCTTTTGTGTTATCCTCGTTTTATTTCCTCAGTTGAGTCGTAGAGACTTTTCACTAGGGTACAATCAATGGATTGAAGTATGCCAATGTCGGACCTCACCAAATGGAATGAGCGAAAGGAAGTCGCAGGTAGGGTGTGGTTTTAACGGTCACCCGAAGGTTAAGTTGGAGTGTGTGACAGCTACACCTCAGCCTAGTTCCTACTTTTTGTATCGTGTAATTTATTTGTGTTTTAATATTAAGCACTACACTCCCGTTTTTGGTTTAATTGCTCATTTAAAGGAAGAGCTTGGTAAATTTTTGAGGATGATGGCTTTCAGCGACAAATTCTATATAAAAAAACGGAGATGCATGAACTAGTTCCTTTTGGGAGCAGTGAACTTAGAACCACGTACGTATGTATGTATGTATGTATGTATGTATGTATGTATGTATGTATGTATGTATGTATGTATGTATGTATGTAAGTACGTACCGGTATCATCCGAGGTTTTTAAAATAGCTTGCTCTAATTGATGATGCAACATTAGTTGAAAAAAACATGCCATTTTTGTGGTAATCACTATTTGAAAACTTGGTACGTGAAAAGTGGTGTTGCATCCGTGTCTGATTTATTAAACTATTACATTACATCTGTAGTGGTATATCAAGGCATATTTTAAAAAGCAGCCCCAGAAGATAGTTTAATGAGATAAGTTTTATTTCTGGCTTACCTGCCGAAAAATTACATCACTGATGACAAGCGCATTTGTATATTACTCACTTATCACTTTGTATATTACTAACAACATGAAAGCAAGACAAAATAAAGACCCTCAACAATTTGCAAATGTGTCACAGGAACACATTTTAGAAAGAAGTTGCTTCATGTTCCAATTAATTCGGAAAGAAAAATATGTCCATTCACGGCATTAGATTTGTCGACACTGTATCTGCAGAAATCTTTTCTAAAATCACATGTACTCTTGAAGTGCCTTCACGTAAGTCTAGGGGTACTTAGAACCAAAGTCCTAACATAAAGTGCATAAACGATAGCCACCCTGGCGTGTAGATGATACGCGTCTAGTGCTCACCTGCCCCCTGTACATCCCTGCGGCCAGCGGCACGTCTGGTAGACTCTCTGCACAACAGTCCCATTCTGCACCTGGCAACTCACCGTCTTTGTGACTGTATGAGGGCACCAGTTTCTGAAGGGGCACAAAAAGAATTCTGAAGACAAGTTTGCAGTCTATTTGTTCTTGAGATACATAAAAATAGCATTTCAGGAAGCAAATAATTTATGTAGTGCACCACTTGAAAACCGCTACAAAGACCCTCACACTAAAGCTTATGACAGGAAATTAGCTTCCCAGTCACATTCAATATGTTGTTGTCTTGATTCACTTCTCCCTCCCCCCATCCCTTTGTCTTGAAGCTCTTTTATGGTGTTTACACAGTTTAATTCAGCCATGAGCAATGCCGAAGTGCATTGTAAGCCCTATTTACACTGTTGTGTCCATTCATTTGCATTTGGTTCTCAAAGAATGTCACCCTGACAAGTAGATGAGGTCTCGTACTGAGATAGGAGTGTTTCAGCACATGCCAGTGCAAGGTCAGTGCTCTGTGAGCACAGAAGCTTGGTAAGACATTGCCTCAACTGTCTGGGAGTGTAAAAACAACAACCTGAACCCAAAAAACAAAAGTATAAATTAATACATAAACAAATAAATAAATGAATAAACAAATAAATAAATCGAGCCCAATTGGTCTTGCAGTGTTTGGCACAGACGTCTCACGGTTCAGGGACCCGAGTTCAAATCCAACTCGGTCTGGCCTTCCTGTGTGTAGTTTGCATGTTCTCCCCGTGCCCGGGTGGATTGTTTCCGGGCACCCCGGCTTCCTCCCACACTCCAAAAACAGGCATTGGATGTACTGCATTTTCTGCATGTGTGATTGGGTGCGGCCCTATGTGCCCTGCAGTTGGCTGGCAACCAGGTCAGGGTGTCCCCCTCCTATTGCCCGAAGCTGGGATAGGCTCCAGCAAGCCTGCGACCCTTGTGAAGCTGAGCCGCTCTAGAAAATGGAAGAAATAAATAAATAAAAAAATCTCATTACACAGTTTTGAGCTACTCGTAATATAAAAAAACAACGAGACGGTTAAATGTGACATGTGTTCCCATGATTTTATTAACAATGACGTGTACAAGCCCACACATTACATTCACATGGTGATAGCTGGAGGACAAACATGGCAAACTATTACCATGGTGTGTTTACACAATCAATAACTGCAGCTCTGTAACTGTGAGCTCCATTTAGAAACCACAAAGGAAACTGCAGGCCACTTAGCGAGCGCAGAACTTTGTGTGTTCTGCTGCCAATGTGTTTGCAAGCGTGGGAGGGGTGGGGTGGGGGGGCACCACCGTCTGTTTGTCAATGCGCATGACCATATGTTAGTGTGAGAGCGACTCAAACAAAGCGCCACAGGCAGAGGATGCTGAGCTTCCATTAACAATGCCCACATGTGGTGGTGGCCGCACACAAAGATTTGCAGATTGATGAAAAGATGCACTCCACTAGAAATCTTTGTATACTCTGAGCACTTGATCAAGTATACCTTGGACCTATTTTTCTTCTGAGGTAGAATTGGAAACAGACCTAATATAATTTGAAGTTGTAACTTGAAGTCCACTTTCCTCTGGATCGTTTTTGAGCATTTACACTTTACAGTTCATTCCTTCTGTCACACCATCGATAACATTGTGTTCTCCGGTTGTATCACTGATTATGCCATGTTTGACACATGATGCGGTATGTTCATTTCTGTCTCCAGACTTTCCTCTTCCCGGCACTCTCGTAAATGCTGACCTCGGTTTCGTCTGTTCGTCACTGTCCCTATATATTGTCCCTGAAAAGTTGAACCTGTCTATTCCGTACTTCGAAATGACAAAATCTTTGATTTTTGTTTCACTATCACAATATCATCTCCAGTCCCTTTATATTAATGTTTGTTCAATAAAGACTTAGCCATTTCAAACGACATTTTATGATATATAGTATAGGCCGCACGCTTTCCCATTCAATTTCCTAAAATAATGATGGCCACTTGTTTTTCTCTAGTTGGAAGATTGGCATAATATGAATACAAAATTATCCACGTTATGAATTTTGACTTGTCCAATTGGGCTATTGGCTGTGTATGAACCTGGCTTCTGCACAACTGATGTTCCCTAACCCCATTGATAAAGTAAGAAATTCTTTGAATTAACCTTGATTTGGCGCACGTGTGAAGAACACTTTCAGCTGACTACCTCTTGAAGCTCATCGAAAGAATGGCAAGAGTGTGCAAAGCAGTAATGAGAGCAAAGGGTGGCTATTTTGAAGAAATTGTAACGGTAAACGTGTTTTCAGTTACACCTTATTTTGTTGCGTACAGAACTCCACACTTGTTTATTCATAGTTTTGATGCCTTCAGTGTAAATCCACAACATAACAGTCATAAAATTAAAGAACAAACATTGAATGAGAAGGTGTGTCCAAATCTTTGGCCTGTACTGGATGTTAATCGGGGTTGAATTTTCCAATCATAGGTCGAAGTACATGAAAATATGACTACAGGATGCATTAAATCCCAAGCCAAGAAGGTATAGGGAAACCTAATTTCAAGGAGATGTTCTTTAAGCACAGCAATTTAGATTGCTGGTAACAAAATATCTAAGATTACGGCAAGATTAGAACATGACATCACAATGTCTTCACACAGGGTTAGGGTTACACGCAGGTTGAGGTGGTGAGGGTGGGGGCACATCTCTAATCATTAATGGAAAATGTTAGATAGTGAGGGGGATTCAGTCAAGTTGAGCAGAACTGTGCAGGGGTGGTCTGTTCTCATCCTTTCATCACCCGCAAGCAAGAGATAAGGATCAATTTCCCAGGCTCTGGGGGAGTTTGTGGGGTTTCACCTGGGAACCGCTAAAGATTGCTACTAGCAGGGGTGACTTTTATGGCTTCCCGTTTTCTTTACGTCGCACTTAGGTAATTATCGCAGAGGAAACGCCAACGTTGGTGACCGTAATAAGAAGAGCGCTTGGCATTTTACAATTTCCGAATCAGCTTACCATAATGAGCAATGACGTATGACACACGGGAAAACAATACTTTCTCCATATGCTCCTTGCATGGGAGCATGCAAGGAAACATTCCTTCAGTGTACCTGCAAGCTTAAAAATAATTGTCACAATTATCTACTGTGGGATCCAATAAGGTTATTCAAAAGCTCCCTCATTTCATTTTCAATGACTATTATACATGCATCTTTGATGTTTTCGCGGCGTCTTCATGGACAATAATAGTCACATTTCAAAAGAGTCTTCCCCTTACTGGAGTCTGAAGTGAGTGAATCATATCCCCAAAACGCACATGGCACAATGACATTGCTGCAAGAGAGATAAATCATCAAACATCAACACTTTAAAAAAAAATGGCATTCTAGTACATCCTCAGTGTTGGCCCATCTGGTCGTCGTGCAGCACACACAGTTTGCATCTTTCATGAGCGTGCTTAGTACACTTCGTACTAAGAGAAGAGGAAAAAGCTGGCAGACAAAAGCTAAGAGGGCAAAAGCATTTCATAAGCAGATGCTGGTGGAGAATGTCAGTAACTTTTATGGGGGGTGGCAAGAGGCTTGACTACTGTGCCAAGACCTTGGGCCACCATTAACTGCACTTTTTGCCAATGTTTTAATGGTTAAATGGTTACGTGTGTGCATAGAAAAACTGAATTAAACCTAAAGAAGGTAGGGTTTTGGAATGTTTCCAGGCCATGTGAACATGGTTTTAGAGTTAAGGCGAAACCTGCTTGCACAGACATGGCAAAAAGAGAAGTCAGTCACACAAGAAGCTTTTCATGAGAAAATAGTCAAAAGAGAGAAGAAGATGATAAGCGAGACATAATACCATAGAACAGGAGAAGCAAAAGACACAAAGGTGCTGAGGACAAATTGCAAGGTTGTTACTGAAGCAAGAGTTTGTCACGATCTGCATTAGCTTGAAAAGACAAAGTGGTTTATAAAGGAAATTGGAGAAATTAAATGAGCAACGGATGATCAAACACACATGGGACGGTGGCCCGTTAAATGACGATAGGAAACACAGGGGGTGGAGTCTCTTCATACTGCAAGTTCAAAGCGTGTGCGCGCATGTTGTGCACGACGAAACAGAAAGAGCCCCCGAAAGGTCATCAAAGGTCACACTGAAGAGCTTCCTCACAGTAGCCATGGAGAACCAAGGGAAAACCCTCATATGTCTTTGTCTGGGCCTTCCATGTGTAGACACCTGTTGCCTTTGAGTGTGTCACGGCTGTGTGCATCTTCAAGTGTTTGCAAGTGAGAAGGCGGATCCACCTGGAGTGCCATCAAATGTGTTTCACATACGGACAGATGGCTTGAAGGGAGAAAAGAAACATTCATATAGCTGGAAGATTATGGAGATAATAATAATCTCCTTAATTTTGACTGAGAGTGAAATCACGATTATTAAAATGTTTATTCATTGAGTTCAACATTTTTTCTCACCTACTAAAACTCAACAACCCAAAAACATCATCATGGCTGGATGTTCATTCATTACTGCGTGTTAAGCACTCGACTTCTCTGTCAATTACAAGATTATCTTGTAAATAGGCAATATTCAAACAACTTGGATTTTCGTTCTGCCACTTCTACATCTTTAATCTCTTGTATCTTTCCTAACATTTTCTTAAAAATTCAAAATTAACTATAACTTGAAAGGACAAAAAAATAAAGTAATCAGGTTACATGAAAATATACTACAATGATCACAATTGGAAAAAAAACAAGGCTCTTCCTGTATATTTCGCCCTCTTCGGGGCAGAGTAGTTCCATGCATGAATAGACAACACACTTTGAATGACAACAAATTATGCGGAAAAACGCTATTAAAGCACCCACATCATGCGATTTTAAGTTTTCACAGTTAAATATACATAAATGATTAACTCAACCAAAAAGCTAACGTTGCAGCGATCAGGAATTGGAGTGAGTGAAGAAGTCTATAGCAGATGTTTTGAGATAAACTGGAGTTGCCAACAGAGCAAAACACGTGTCAAAGAGACCACACAAATAACACCCCTTCCACCAATTAAATCGGTCCCCCCAAAAAACCACTACTCATAACAATACTGTAGTTCCAGGTGAATTATGTAGTACTACAATGTGCTACATATCATGCATTTTTGCCACGTCTACAGTAAACATTTGTAACTAATAAATGAAACGTTGCTGTTTACTTAGCCAACACGCTGCAAAATCTTACCAGAAAAAGCAAGGAATTCTAAGAAATGCATCAATGAAGGAATGTATCATTTTGTGGGGTTTAGAGTGATAGATAACATTGTAACAAGGGCAATAGCTGCAAAAAGTTGGATTCCCGCAATACGGCCCTTTAATAAATCTTTTTTTTTTTCCTTGCACAGATTGGTAATATTTTGTGAGTTTGAGTCATATTATCTTACCTCTGCCTGTTTTCAAAGGGTTTGTGCGCAAATATTATTTCAAGGAATATCACTCCTGAAGTTGATGCTAATAAATGATTCTCCAATAACATTAGCATTAGCGCAAGTTAGCAATGTTTTAAACCAACACCTTTTTTGTATTTAAATAAACAGTGCAATTATTTTTGTTCTGTGTTTAGTATAAGAGTAAACTCCATAGTTTCAAGCAAACTCGGAGAAGGACCATAATTTGTTAGCCTGGGAACCACACTCACCGCTATACCAGCGTATGAGTGTAAGCAGTTTTCCTGAAGCGCATTTCTGAGGTGGGGCAAACTTAACCAAACAGACAATTGAAAGAACCGATCAGCAAAAAGAAAAGCACCGCGTGTAAGCCAAGCAGTAAGCCAGTGGAAGTGGAAGCAAGGTAAATTCAACATGGCTAGTTGAAGAGAGATGACCGTTGCGATAAAAATTTGAGGATTCATGGTGTCATAAGTGTCACCATAACTTGTTCATATCTGGTCATTTAACACTAAATGAAACAAACTATCGTCTGTTCTGCGTGCTACTTTACAAGTTTAAGGCGGATGGACTTTATTCAGCTAAAGCGTGACGTTGCTCACAAGCAAATAAACAGCATAATTTGTTCCCTTTCAGTATTGTTGCAGTGTATATAGCACCGAAGTGCAGCTGCTTAAAAAAAATTCTGGTATAGCTGTGCATGAGGAAAAAAAAAAAATCAAAACATGTGATCCGGTGCAGTTCATCACTCTTGTAAGCTACATCCATAATAATAAGACATTTTGAAAGGAGCAGCCAACTCCATGAGCATTAAAGCCAAAGAAACAGCCCACAAAATTGTGAGCGCATGAGCCACATGATAAATGGAAGGCTGCACGACCACCACAGCAAGAATTCAACCACAATATTAGGGACATTTACAATGTATAATCTACATCTAATATTGCTAGTTAAGGCCAATTCCCCCATTTGGCCATCAGCAAATTATTTGTCTTTTGTCATGTTTCACAATTCTGCAAATGTTGCCTTTGTATTTTTTTCAATTTTAAGTTTTGCCTAGTATTGCAGCCGCTCCTGTATTCCAGTTTAAATAAGAACAGCCGCTGTTTTTATATGTCGCCGCTTTCAAAAACATTTTCATTAAAGTTTACTGAGTAAAGCTGAGCCACTGGAATCCCAGCCCTCTTTATTCCCATACTTAAAGAAAGGTGGACGTGGTTAAGATGGATGAGGAATGAGGCAGGCCATAGGGCTCAGACTGCCTGTCAGACCATGACAAGTGCTCAAGGGGAAGATAAAGAAAAGGACGAGGCACCAAATAAAGCCGCTACCCCCCCGTCAGAGGACTGAGCTGTGTAGTTTTAGAGGAGGAAGAGGCTGAATGACCGCTTTATCAGCAAGGCTACAGAGTGACCGCACCAGTCGAGAAATGACTCAAAGTAGTTTTAATCTCCTTTCATTTGAGAACTGCTGGGGCGGGAATGCATTCCTCTTTTCTCCCTCTGCTAACATGAGAACGTCTGAACTTCATCGCTCAGATTCTCTTTGCAGTGGGGACAATTGGTTCAACGAGCCAAAACATCATTTCAAACAATTCAAAATATGTATTAAAATGCTGCATTTAAAAAATAAGATCAAATTTAGCTTTCAGAGTTGATTAGTAGTTTGATAGTAGTTCTTTTTGCAAGGCCAAATTAGACTGCATTTTTCAAGGAGCTGTCTTATATATATATATATGTTTATTTTTTAAATATTCCCTGCAACATGTGAACTTCTTATTTCATTCAATGCCAGGGACATATTTTCACATTTTAGGAGTGTGGACAGATACTTAGGTATTACATTGCTTTTAAGCACATTAGGACATTCATTTTCAGATACTTAAAGGGACAATGTGTAAAATTTAGACACTTTTTCACTATAAAGGAATCAATTAAATGATTATAAATTGAAAAACGTGTAAATAAATGTGTTCTTAACAACCAACAGTATGTTTTAAATATAATCGTAGGTCTAGTTATCATTAAATTGTATTACATGGGAGGTGGAACTCCTCCAGAGGCGGCCATGTCTGTTATAGCTACGGACAATGGTAAATGCAGCACCTCCTGCTGTCCGTAATGAAGACGTCTCTAAATCTTACACATTGTCCTTTTAAGTATCTGAAATTGTATGTCTGGACTCTTAAAAAACGTGAAAATACATCGCTGGCATTGAATGTGTTAAAATGTTGCTGTGTGGCTGTTTACACATGATAAACTCCAAGCTCTTTCTTACTTTTGCTCGATCCCATGACTCTTTAAACCCCCTGACCCTTATGAACCCCGCAGCAGCTCCCGTCCCACAAATGTTATCTACCATTAACAGACCAACTGTAAACTTCTCAACTTTCAGGGGAAGAAAGTGAGTCCAGATGCAATGAAGTCCCAGATGCATGTGTTTAGTAAATATGTCAACAGACCTGAGGCCATGAATGACAAGGGAACCAAGCAGCGAGGCTGGCCAGTGCACCATGGGCTCGGAGCCATGAAAGCCACCTGGGGAGAGAGTACCCCCTAAAAAGCGATCAAGCCTATCTGACGGTACACACATTTTCAAGTAAATGTATAAACCTATGTGTAATAAATGTGTAAATTTATATAATAAATTGATTAAAGGCAATTTCATCATTTCGTTTTTATTCAGGTGTGTTTCAAGCTCTTCACATTAACCGGGACCCAAGAAATGCAGCTCTTGGTTTCATAAAAGCTTGCGATCCCATAGTCACATGGAACCTCCCCACTGGCTTCAAACCTGCAACCCAGATTCAAATCAAAGTGAATGTGAGTTGGTCCTTGAAATCGCAACCTCAGAACCGTGAGGCAGATGTGCTCACTGCTCATCGCCCCAATGAGGTTCCATTACCATGATCGCAATCTGCATCGTTTTATTACAGTACTCAAACAAAAAGTCAAGAATATATTTTTACAATTAGACAAAATAGATCTTTTTCTTTTCTCTATTAATTCGCGGTTTAATCTATAGAGAGCTCAATTAAAACTGACATGGAAACCAATGTGGAGCCTTCGAGAATACCTGATCTCAGAGAGAATTGTTTAACTGCTAAATGGACTATAATACATCACGAAAAAAATTGCAACGTAATTTATCCTCTTGTGGAAACGTGTTTACGGTTAAAGCTTTTTTCAAGTGTATACACATTTCTGCAAACAATCAATACAAACAAACAAACAAAGACTAGGGAGTATTTTGCAAGACCTGACAAATTCAAATCTTCATGTAACAATGCAGTCTCATCCCCATGGACACAGCATAAACACACAAAACCACAGAACACACAAGCATTTACAAACAAGAATTAGAATCTGAAATGTGGTGACTGGGCAAGCAAGCATCCCTTTCAAACTGAATTTCATTATTTGTCTGCATACTTAAAGATTGCTGGTGGAATACCACTAGAGCATACCCCGACAGCATAAATATTTGCAAAATGGGAAAACGTTGCATCGGAGTTTAGTTTCTGTTTCCAGATAAGAAGCTCGGAAGCTAAACAGACACCTAATTAAAGTCGGAGAAAAAAGACAAGTTTAGAAGATGTTGCATCTTTTGTACCTAGCTAGGAGCTGTGACTGCTCCCAAGAGGTTGGGCCAGCTAACTTCAGGATGAGAGCACTCAGCACACACGGACAGGAAAAGGGAAACCAGTGTCAGGAATACAATGAGACCCGTAAGACGGATGGAGAGGAAAGAAGCAAACATCGAGCCACAATGTGAGATGCTTCAAAAGCGCTTTATTTGCGTCTCCTACGCACAGAACGGGCGGGCAAACAAAGTGAAAGTGAATTAAAGATGCTTACCTTTTCTGGTAAATGGAGGTATGAGAGGTTGCAGCTTGCTCTCTGGTTTTGTAAAGTCCAGTCTTCCAGGTTCCGTCAGCGGGCGCGCACAGCCAAAGAACCAGCAGTGTCCAAAGCAAACTTTTCCTGCATCGGGCGAACACGTTCTCCATTTGGCAATTCCCCATTGCCGTGGCATCAAATGCAAAACAGCAGCCCGAACGGTTCAATGAGCCGCACTTCCCCCGGTGAAATGTGCCAGCTCGGAAAAATGGGGAGAAAGTTGAAGCAGAAATGTTGTCAAAGCGAGACAAGTGGAGAAAACACGCGCATCTCAGGCAGCAGAATATTATTATACGAATGTCTTAAAAGCTTATCGGCATGATGGCTTAATCATCCAAAGAATGCATGTTTAAGACGTGCGCGCTTTAATTGTGCTCCTCGGTGCGACTGCGCACATGGAGCTGGAAACACCAGTGGGCATGAAAGCACTTTTATAGGCTCCTCTGGTCTCTTTAAAGCACAGCCTACTTAGTCCTCTTACCCTGCCCCGTTTCGATGTCTCTCTCTCACAAGGACAATGCATGCTCAAGTCAAGACACTTCACGAGGTACCCTTTTTTGAGATCCAAGTAAAAAAAAAAAAAAATCCAAACTTTGCATGTTCTATGGAACCCCACTATTCTAAACATGGTGTTGTCATATACTATATTGGTTGTGTGGAATATGATAAAGCGGAAAAATCCACCCATTTTCCATCCATCTCAGGTGCCAGCCATTTTGCCATCATCTCAAAATGACACCTCCCCTGGTTTTGAATTTGAAAATTTGAAACCCCGTTTCTATGATTAGAACGACAGAATTGTCCATCCATCTATTTTCTATAGCCTCTTAACCTCACTACTTAGGAGGCTGTGCTGTCTTTGAGCAGTAGACAGGGGGCACCCTCAACTGGTTGTCAGCCACAAACACCAAATAAATCATGTAATAAATTAGAAATGTTTATTTTTCAAGACTTTTGCGGCCCAAATAATCCTGGACAACTGATGTAGTTTTCAGGAACAAAATGGCTGCCCAAGATGAAAAAAACTGATTTTACTGCTTAATTCATATTCCATAAATGCAATATTAATCAGAGATGCCATGTTTAGACAAGTGGAGACACATTGAACATATTACTGCAGAGAAAACTATTGACTTGACTTCCCCTTTAAGGTAGTGCTTCTCAATCATTATTGAGCTAAAGCACATATGTTTGAAAAATCTCATGACACACGACCAAACGTAGATACAATGGTAACAGATATACGAAAAAACAAAACAAAATATTTGTCTGCTTGAAAATCAGAAGTAAAATAATTATGGCTGTTATGTTTAGATGTCAATACAGAAGATATTTTAAAAAGTGTGTGGAGTACATAACTTCTATTCAATCAAATTCCATATTCCAATCATTATTGAAAATTGTCGTTGAAAGCAACATGAAAAAAGGGCATGGATTTAAGAATCGGGTTTTTTTTGGTTGAAGTTATTCTGAAAACATTATATAATACAAAACAGAAGCAGTTGGTTTGGAGTCCGCAGTTTAGTGAAACAGCCCCGTCTGAATTCTGCGTCTGAGTCAGGAGCTGCCATCTAGTGAGCAAAGGATGACATTAATCATAAATTGAACATGTCCTGATGTAGTTAACTCAAACACTCATTATCTATCATTTATCATAATCACTTACCAGGGATGGCTTTCTTCAGTCAGTATTGAGAGATAAACAGACACCCTGAAGTACCCAGTGGGAGAGGTGCTCCGTGGTGAACAAATCAGCCTCAAAAACTAAACCCACGCCCATTGCATTCCTCCGTAACGATGTTGTGTACACCGGGGTCCGCAATGTTTTCTGTGGAACGTAACACATAAAAACGTAGCCAAAACAGTTGGTGATGAAAACACAATAGTTGATACGCTTCACATTGATTGTGGTCCGCACCTGTAACCTGAGCCGACGGGCTTCAATGGGGATGACTCTCAGAATGGGCAACTGAACCTCTAGAACTTTTGGTTTACTCTTCACCAGGCAGCCATCATCTATGTCCCAGTCTGCTCCCTCCAGGTACAAGCCAGCCACAAAGCAACCTGCAAGAAATGACTCTTATTTACCTGCCTCTGAAGTTTAACTAGTTACTCACTTCTTCCAGAGGTGCCTCAGCTTCTTCTATTACAGAAGAATCAACAAATATAAGGACCACTTTGACATCCCTCACCTGTAATTTATTTAACAGTACTAAAACCATTAAACAAAACTAATCCACCGGAAAAAATAAAAATATGTTATGTAATCATTAAACCTTTTTTTTTCGCTTTTTAACACTTAGCAACACAAAGTGCCCGATAAAAAGAAATAATAGTAATACAATTATATGTCATATTTTGAAGTGATTTTCATCCCTGTATCTCACTAGAATAGATCCACCCCTGCGCTGAGCACTAGTAGAGCCCTGTTTCATCACATTAAAGTGACACTGTGTAAGATTTAGACTGTTTTCCATTAAGAATTAATAAATCTAATTATAAATTTCAAAAACTTGCAAATAACTGTTATAACATGTCTGTTATAGCTATGGACAGCAGGAGGAGGAGTGTGTATTGCTGCATTTATCATAAGGCCCCTAAAGCTCCCACTGCCGCGTGAGAAATATTACTCAGAATCCCTTTAACAAACAAAATTTGTGAGATGTGTATTAACAACTAGGAAAATGTCAACACAGAGAATTGTACAGAACAGTTGAGAAATAGCTTATTTGCTGGTAGTCCAGCTTGTTTTTCCATTGGGCTGGTATAAATGAAAAGACCCCAAATTTATTTGTGAATAATTTCTTTCACCTTCCAGAAAAGCTGTACAGGATGTAAACAAATATATTATTACCCTCACTATTGGTAGAAGCAGTAGTACAAAAAGTCAGGTGGGATGCAAACAATATAAAGGATGTTAGACAGCGCTTTTTCCAGTCACCGATACCAAGTACTGATAGCACGAGAACAATTGCAGATCATTTTTGAGCACCTATAGGATCCATTATAGCGTTTTCCTTAAAACTCCATTATTTTAATGGTGATTTTCTATTGTTCTGATTTGTAATAATCTAGTTCCTGACTGAATGGCACGGTGAGAGCATGCTTAGCCCCTCTACTGCTGAAGACATCTGGAAGAGGCTCCAGCATGCCTGCTAGGTTGCAGCTCATTACCCTGAGCGGGTCTGTCACTGACTTCGTCCTCTTCACGGTAGCGCGTCACCTCAGTGTAGAGTGTGGACAGATCCAGAGGCCAACTATTTCTTCTGCATGCCGCTTGAACTAGAGCAGTCAGGTAGGATTCTGGGATGTGGAGACCTGATAACCACATGACCTTTGGCTCCGCTGTATCCACCTTTTGAATAACAAAATTGTAATGAAGTCTGTGAGACAAATGTACATGATGTTGTGTCTGACAATCCTCACCCATGATTTATACTGCTCAAACCGCCTCTTGAAATGAATCATCCAGTTGCCCAGAGACTTGAGGGTGTCAGGTGCCAACATCTTCCAAATGCCAGGAATCTGACCATTGAAAAGGGCCCGGGCAACTTCATCCAGCTCACTGCTCATACCCACCTCACCGGCCAAGGCCTGGACACACCAGACAATGAAAACCAAAGCAAGTCTGCAAAGACATGAAAAGCCACCACAACAATGTGTTCCCCTCCCTCACCCTTTGCAGTTCAGCCAGAGAGCGCTTCATGCGGACCACCAGCTTGTTGAAGCGCTCCAGTTCTTGGAGGAGCACCACTGATGTAGGAGAAATCTCGGTGCCAAATTTCTTGCGGATAACATCCAGGTCAAATACTGCTGGCAACTTGTTCTGAATGTCCTGGGCCACCTGAGTGATGTACTCATCCCTACTGATGCTCCCGCCAGACTCGCCTATATCAAAGAAGAGGAGTTGAGACGTGACAAAGTGCCACAAACAACATAAATTAGGGAAATGGGGGGCAACAACTGCTACAGTATATCATACCTGTCTGGGGTTGCAGGTCTATTAGATGCAACCACATGTCTTTAGCTGCTTGTGTGTAGTATCCTATCTCTGCATTGGAATGAAGGCCCATCACTTCGGGGGTGTTTGCCAATGGGAGAGATTCAATCTCGTCTGTAACCAGCCAGCGACAGGTCATGAATGTTGACTGCTGAAGTATAAAAAGCATGGTAATGTACAACAAAAACAAAAAAGAGCTGACCAACATATACGGTCTTGGGTCCATTCGTCGGAACTTTGTAGTCGACGTCGTTGTTTTTGAAGAAGTGAAACCGGCAAAAGTCATAAAAGAGAAAGTCTCCAAAATACTCATCCATGTAGACGTTCAAGATCCTGCGGTCAAAGCTATCGATAACTCGTCCACCGTACATCACCTGTGGAATGGGTATTTGAATTTACAGTATGATTACAACAGAAAAGGAACGATATAGTACTTCAACTTTGTCCAACCTCGCCAACGAGGTACTTGATACTCCCCCAGGGAATGTTGCTCTCTTTTTGGTTGTGAGCTTTGGTCAAGTAGGTGTTCAAGATCTCCAAACACACCTGTCGAGCAAGGTTGCAACATCAAGGTAACTCAAGAAAGGTCCGGCCCGGCCCAAAGGGTCATTGTTCGTACCACATACCAGGAAGTCGGACTCGCTGAAATCATAGGGGACGTTCCATCCAATTTTGCCATACTTGCGCCTCTCTTGCACCACGGCATGGAAGAAAGCCAGCACATAGACCAGGCTGCGGAAGGCGGAGTGCGGGCATCCAGTCATAGTCTCGTGCGTGATTTTAGAGTAGGTGGCTCTCATGTTGAGCTTGAGACCATTGGGAGCCTCGGTGACAACCTGCAGGATATGGCAACATGCGACCATTACTCACGCCAAACCATGGAAGAAGCAAGAGAGAAACATTTAAGCCAGTTTATGTCTCAAATAGAGTAATATTGCTCCAAGGAAAGAGAGCTGGTCATTCTACCTTCAGAGACTTTTGAAGGATGCCGATGGGGAAGTCATCAATCGGGTTGGTGGTCAACCAAAGACGAAAGCTGGGGTGAGGTTTGGTGACCCTCTCTATACACTTCTCCAAATCTTTCAGCCACTTCACCAGCAGGTGGCAGTTCTGTAGCATCAACCACTGGCCACGAGCCGCTGCCAGTTCCAGAAGGTGCAAAGCAACCTTAAATAGGGGGGAAAAACATTACCCTCTATCACTGACTTCTTGAGTTCGATCCCAATAACTCTATACAAGATACAGGTTCATAATCTTTCATTGATGAGAAATAGCAACCTGTGGATGAATGCCTTACTTTAGCTTAAAAGGAAAGTCTGTTACAATTTACTATAAAAGGTACAAACAAAAATTTTGTACTTGCCAAATATCGATTCAACCCCCTGCAATTTCACCCTACAAACCAGTATCCAGTATCCCGTAACCCCAACTAACTGGCTCTTCTTCCATTTGGATCTGAGATGATGAATGGGCCAGATAAGACCCTCCCAGAGTTAACTGATGTATAGAAAATACAATCAGGATACCTTCTCCTGTCCTTGGCCCATAGCGAGGAATTTGAATTTGCTCCCAAAGCCAGTCCTGTCAGCAAGTTTCATAAGGTCAGCTCCAGGGTCAGAGCCAGGGCTGAGGATAAACACGATGGGGGAGTACTGGGTGCTCTGTTCATAAATAACGTCAAAACTGATCACAGGAGGTTGAACATATCTGTGAAGAAAGATATGGAGAAATATATACAAGGATGTTCCTGCTATGTACAAACAAATACACTTATTGAATTGAGTGAATAAATGAAACACCTCTCGCCCATGGTAATGGTGACATAGTCGGTGATGGCTCTGTAGACTCTGTCAACACGGAAACAGCGCAGTAAGAGTAACTTCTGAAAGTCTGTCAGCTTGTCATCATATCTCATTGGCAGTTGAGCCTGTTCTGGTGCATCTAGGTCAAACCACTGCGGAGAAGCAAAAGCTCACTCGGTCGGTCCATAAGGTAAAGGGTTAGGTACGTTATAAACAAAGAGCCGCCGCTTACTGATTGCCACTCTGCTGAATGTCTACAAACATCATCCGGCAAAGAGTCAAACTGCCCGGGAAAAAGCTCAGATAGTTTCACTAAATCTTCCCAGCAAGAATCGGGCAGCCAGTTGCAAGTTTTTTTGCGTGAGCTCTTTTCCAGGGACAGATTTCCTTTGCGAAAGACAAAGACGGTTTGCCGTTAGCGCTAAGGCTCACTGCAATGTACTGTAACCTCAGCGCAGGACTCTGTGTCACCTTTGATGAAAAACTCCAGTTCCTCCTGGGGTACTCGGTCTTCTGCCTGCTCAATCTTGATGGTCATGTTGAACGAGAAGAGAAGCTTGTGTTTCTCAAACAGACCTGCGAACAAAACCGAGCATGCCAGATTATGCGGTGAGAGAAAAAGACAGTAAACCAAAGTGCCTTACCCGTGCAGCCATAATTATATACATTGTACGTCAGACTGTCCCTGATGTTTTCCAGTCTTTTTGGAAGGGCTGCATTCGGTGGAGACTTGCGCAGGGAAAAGTCAAACACTTCCAGATAAGAGGCGAGAGAGTACTGGTACATGCTGTTTACTAGAGCCATTTCTGTCAGCGCGAAGAATAAAATAGCTCCACGTTTGGCTGCGGGACGATACCCGTTTCGGAGAACGTCAATATCCTTGGATGTTGTCACCGCCAACTTGAGTTTTTCAAATACCTGACGGTCGCATGAACACACAGTCAAATAGGATGCCCAACAAAGTGTTTTCCTCGTGTTTGGCAAACTGACCTCACTGGATTTGGACTTGGTTTCCTCCAAGGTGTAGACCAGCTCGGTGTTGTCCAACATGTTGCCCGTGGAGGTGGCCAGCTCCCTTAGCAAAGTGTCTCCAAGGTTCTTCAGCAGCTTCTTATTGTCGCTCGTCTCTTGGATCAAAAACTCGCGCTGCTCTTCCAGCTCCTTCTTCTCAAAGCCCATTATAACACTGAGCAACTGGTCCTCCAGGCCCTTCAGGGTCACTTTATGCAACGTGATGGATAAAACAACTTGAGCTGAGGATAGAATGCACGAAAAGTGTGGTTGTGAAACCAGAGAGTCTTACCGGTGTAATTGATGACCATGGCTTTTCCAAACACAGAGGGAGAAAACTTTGGGTTTCCCAGTTTAGTGTTGAGGTAAAGTCTGAAGTTGGGATCATAGTCCACCTCTTTGTCACCAAGCATGACAACCTGCCTGCCTTCTGCTCCTTTCAAATTCTTCTCCAGGACATTGTCAATCACAGGATCAATATACTCGTCTACATCTTGGAAAAGGAAGGGGAACCCATATTTGATGGCCATCTCAAGATGTTTTAGGAAGTCTGGATCATTGAAGGATGAGACCTGTGGGCAAAAGTGTCACATTTTTGGCTTTTTTTTATTCAGTGTAAAAAAAGCTATTCTGAAATGTGTGAACCGCAACAATGCAGCGCATGTAACAGTACAGCACTTTCTGTACCTTGAGGTTGTTGCTTGCCTCCTTTTTCTTAATCCAGTTGAGGGCTTGCTGTTGAGGGTCGATACACATGGGGAAACGGCTGCCTCTTGTTGTGAGGATTCCATTCTGGACTGACAGTTCGTCCGGGGGCAAACCCTCTGACCCCCATCTGCAAGTTCCCATGTGTTCATTGGGATGTTCAGTCAAAATTAAGAAATGAATAGCTAGTTCATTCCAACCACGTTAATGCCTTCTCACCTGCTGATTTCTACTTCATCTGTTAGTAAGTTATCAACTTTAAAAGGCTGGCTCAAGGGAATATTTCTCTCAATTACGTCAGCAACCCATGTTTCATACACCATCTCATTCCTGAAGTCCCAGCTGAAGGCTCCCTCGTAGCTGAGGAAGGCAGCGGAGAGTAGGCAATCTCCGAGGAGACGCACACGTCGCTGTCTCAGCTCCTCTAAATCATGTGTCCACCTGAAAATAGAAGACACAAGAAAGGAATAATTAAAAAAAAGAA
This sequence comes from Hippichthys cyanospilos, assembly GCF_059441005.1. NCBI lineage: Eukaryota > Metazoa > Chordata > Actinopteri > Syngnathiformes > Syngnathidae > Hippichthys > Hippichthys cyanospilos. The sequence continues at coordinate 25,803,635 of NC_142369.1, read as the reverse complement.
ATCCTCTCTTACGAAGGGTTGTTTAAGTGTTTTCATGGGTATCGCACCTCACGTTCTCAGAGCTCAAGCCTGAAATAAGTTTGTCAGCAGCTACCAGTCTTCTCTCCATAAGCTCCGCCTCTTCTTGTAGTTTCTGTTTCTCAGCAATAGCGGTTTGATATTTGTCACCAAGAGCCTTCAGCTCTCTCTGGAGAGCACTGAGCTCAGTTTGAATGCACTCCAGCTCCTTTTTACTCTCAAAGAAATTTCTTTCGAGACGTGCCACCTGCAAAATACGAGTCACATTACTGTAATGTTGATCCAATAAACATACTTCTTGTCACTGATTTTACATTACTTTGTCCCTTTTGGGCTTTATCTCTCTGGCAACTTCACAGTAACCAACAACAGCCTCCACAAATTTGAACATTCCTGAGCCCGCTTTGCTGATGGCTTGCATTTCCTCAAGGCTGGTCCCAAGGTTCTTCAGGAAGCCTATGAAGCAGAATGATCAGGGAAATCACTGTAGCAAGCAGCATACCAATGATGCAAATATCCCCATCATTTATTGCACCACTTGCACTACAATTGATCAGGAAGTTGACCTATACCTTTGACAGTCTTGACCTGGTTGCCACCGATGGCATCACAGTCCATTTCCATCAGTGAGCGCAGAAAGCCAGGATCTGACATCATTGCCTTAGCAGCCTGCCAGCTAATTTCCTTTTTTTTACACAGAACCAGGATACACTCACATACCACCTGTACTTGCTTGGGCGGCTTTGCAAACGATCTATATGGGGGAGCAATTAAAAAAAAAAAAGGTAAAAATGCAACTGATGTTTATGATTTAGAATGAGTGTTGGCCACTTTAGGTGGACAGGTCTTCCTGTGAGTCAACAAGTCACCTGATCTCAGTGACATCAGATTTATCAAGATCTTGTAAGGCAATGCGAGCTGCTTCTAACGCCGGCAGAGCTTCAGCCAGGGACGTTTCGGCTTCCAACTTTTCAACAGCGATCACTTTGTTTTGCTCTTCAATCTCTTTGGCTTTGTCTTCTGCCAGTGTCTTTTTCTCCTCGGCTAAAAGGGAACGCTTGCTTTTAACACCAGTGTTTAAAAACCTCACAGTACAGTTAGTATACTAGGCTTTAAACTGTGACAATTCAAATGAGGAGTTGCGAATTTTCACTGACCCACTGTGGTGTTAGAAGCAATCTCTATCAACATTGTTTCACAGGCTCCGGACTTCTCAGCGAGAACCACTTTCTGCTCTGCCAGTTTGATGTTCAGCTCATCTATTTGCACACTGGCTTCCTTCAGCTTATCCAAACCCCCTTCAAGACGTGTGCACTGCCCTAAAGCACATATTTGATTGTCACCTAGACACCTACCCACCGCGAACCAAAATGATTCGATTATTATCAATCCGCTTACCAAGAATATACTGGTCCTTTTCCTGCAGGAGGTTAGAATATGTGCTAATGAAGTCCAAGTAGTTCTTTGGGGTGACATAGTTAGCACGTCTGAGTTTTTGCAGGAACAGAATGCTGTAGTCTCCAACAGATTTATGGACCATGCAGACATGCTCAATAACGGCAGGAGCGTGTTGATTAGGAATCATTTCACTTTCACCTGAACAATTGACAAGCACAACAAAGCATTTAAGACCATGGAGAACCAACAACTAAATGTGCCATGGCCCAATAAGCCTGTCATCCATCATACCAATCACTAGGCTATCGACTGCCCTTATATAGACAATAGTATACATGCAATAAAAGCAAACATTCATAGTGTCCATTTTTGATGTTAAAACAACATGCTATAATGCTGTCTCTGGGTTGGGAGTTCGCACATGAAAGATGCTAGATCAATCAAGCTCTTTGTCTCATTAATATATGGCTGATGCATGTCGTTGGCATCAGGCCAAAACATTGTACCGTACTTGCAAATTTGTCAATTTGCACAAGACCTAAAAAAATGCAATGTTTGCAACCATTAACATTGCATTATCAGAGAGCGACCCATTTTCAACGCTTTAATTTGGTCGGGAATTTGTAAAAAAAAAAAAAAAAAATGACACCTGCACATGGAAACTGACCAATAAAAGTATAGGTGACTTCAGGAAAAAATATTCCCCAAAATTCACCAAATTATGAGCTTTGGGCTTGACACCAGTGAAATTTGCTGATGCAGTGCTCAACATATGAGCCCACCTTTCAACCAATATTTATGTTTAATTTGTGTTATAGAATGCCATAGAAACATTAAATCTGAAAGGAATGTATTTTTGGATAGGACTGTAACAAGCAATTTATGTAAACGGTTTGGTGTCTGGACTAAAAGAAAACATGGCAACCTACTAGGAAACCAACTGGCATGAGAGTAGTTCCAACTAGGGTACGAATGTGTGCAATACCAACCGAGGAATGACTCGGCGACAGCAAGCAGCGCCTGAGGGGGCCATGGCAAGAACCAATCTATCACAGTGTTGTTCATCAGTCCTGTAAAAGAACCAGAATGAGCGACAAATTCTTACCCTCTCACAGTACATTAAAAAATATAAATCCTTTTTTCCCATTTTACCTGGAAAGTTTCTGCAGCGTGTTCTCAAGGTATCGCCCACAGGAGACATGCCTAAAACAATGTGTAGGTTGCTGGCACTTTTACTGACAAAATACTGCCACACACTGTCTTTTGAAGGACCTGATCCCATTCTGAGGGCCTCTTCGCGAAGCTGGTTGAGAACGGCTTCTTTCTCATCATCAGGAAACAATGCGGGAACGATACCTGTCAAATGCCAGCATGATCACAGCGCAACAGGTCTCCTTGTCATTAAAGAGCCACATCAAGTAAGAATGAGGAAGAGTTGCAGTATGCCCAACCTGACGTAAGCATGTTGTTGATAAGTTCCAAAAAACCTTCCTCGGCAACATGAGCATCAGTGAAGAGAAACACGGTCTTCTTATTTTCAATGCCAAGTTTCAAATACAGTGTTTTCAAGTCGTCACGAAAGGTTGACTCGCAATATCCTCTGCTGAGTGTTATCTCAAAAACCTGAGGAATGGATGAAAAACAATTGCTGATGGGCGGATGAAGGCTTTTGCAAACTTGCAGGTTTCTGTCCAACTGGCTCACAGAAAAGTTCAGCTCACAAAAACGTTCACACAAAGCCCCCTGCTGACGAAAATCTTGATTGTCATTTGTACTGGTGAGGTTGTGGTTGGTTTTCCCAGTCTAACAGTATAAAGCCTCCAAATATTAGGTCTTTGATATGTAATCTCTGTATTATGTTTATGCTAAGGTATGAAAAGTGAACGTGTATTTTAAAAAACAAATAAACATAAACACAAACACAATTTCTTCTCATATTGTATTGGAAATATGTACCTTTGTCCTACTTATAGGGGATTGTCAAATTAGTTTTAAAATGTAACTTTTACTTATTACCAAACCCATAATAAACAATTTTGCCAATGATGAGATCTGCGCTTTCTAATGTATAAGTCAACTGAGAAAAAACACTAACCAAAAAAATTAGGTCATAACTCCAAAAACAACTGGAAAACTGGAATATTTAAAAGACATGAAATATGTTGTTACCATAATAAAAAAAAAAACCTTAGTGAATATACTTATTTAAAACATATTTCAGATGGGTGAACAAAATAAAATCTGGATCCAGATAGATCTTTAAAGTAGGTGTATTGTCAGTCAACTTTCAATTCAAATTCAAACAACATTTTTTCAGTGTATGGTTAATATGGAGATGCACCAGTTTCTCCTTGTAATGATTTCACGGCGTAGAGTCATGCAATGTATGATATGTTGGACAAATTATCGGCGCATTCCTATATATGGGAACACTTTTTCTCGTGTGGAGGAAGGGGGTATGAATAAACGTATATGTCATTGGAAATTGGCCAAGTTCCAGCAGATTAATTAAATATAAACATTTTGGTGGATATTCCTTTTCTGTTTATTAATCTTGCCGACATGTGAATCACTTCATGAGGCACGGAGGCTTCAAATGTAATTAATGATGTCATTTTCCCAAAATGAATCACACGGCGATTCGCGCTTATAAATTCCACCCTGATTGCTTGAACACTTCGAAGCCTCAGCACATTTTGGCCCATCGTTACTTGATAGGCCTATCCATCCAATCATCTTCCACTTTGGGATCAGAGATAACCGCGATAATGCAATGAGGTAGAAATAGTAAAAGTGAACACATTTACAACCTCGCAGTCTGCGGTGAAGGCAGCCAGCTTGGTGATGGACTGCTTGCCGGAGCCTCCCACGCCCACGAGCAGAGCGTGACCTCGATCAATGCGGATGATGCGGTGCACGCGAGTCAGGTGCTCAAGAGCGTCGTCAAACAGTACCAGATTCATCCGCGACTTTCGATCATTGTACTCCTCAAGAATTTCCTGCAGAATCCAAAAATGTTCTTTTAAAGGTTGTTTCAACATTAGACAGTTTGTAAGTGATGCCATCGTCATACCTGAAAAAGCGTTTTAGAAGTATCAAAGTCATTTAGGTCCTCATATACTCTCGGTTCGGACTCACTCAGGGCTGTCCTGTAGTCTCCAAATAGAATCGGATCTTTCATGACATCGTCTATGCTTGCCTTGAAATGCTCTTCAACTAAGTTCTTTATGAGGCCCTGAACCTGTTCAGAAATGGTACAATCGCATACAGTGAATGTTACTTCTTAAATTATGAAGATTTTGGTCATGCATATAACTCACATTATGGTGAATAAAATGAATATGTATGGCTCAAATTTACCAGGTTCTTGTCTTTTTCATCAATGAGTCTATCATGGAAAATCCTCAGACACTCGTTTCGCCAAACCCGTACAAATATATTGACTGTGGAAAATCTGCAAGCAAACATTTACTCCTTTACGCTCATAATAACACGATGTTCAACGCACCACAATGCAAGGCAAGACATGTCAAGAGAATTCTGTGGCTTCAACAGACCTTTCAGTCTGAGTGAGAGTTAGTCCATTGTAGACTCTTGATAGGTCTCGCAAGTTAAAAATGTAGTGAAACTTTGCCGGAGTGGGTGGCAGGTCCTTGACAAGGCTGTTGTACAGTTCCAGTGTGCAGACGGTGACTTTATCACAAACTTTCTGCACTACATCTTCAAAGTTCTAAAATATTCAATCAAATGAAATATATATGACATGTGGTGCAGTGAAACCAGCAATAACCTTCAGAAAAAGACGCGACTCACTTTGGTGTGGCCTTTTATAATGGAGGCATAGATCAAATGGAGGGACTCCACAGCAGGAAAGGGGATGCTGAAAACGCTGAAGAGTGAAACGAAGCGGGTATCCACCTCGTTCCTCCCGCCTCCTGCCTTCCCCATGGCGGCAATGAAGCCAAGGTCCTTGAGGGTTTTATAGGTGAGCTCCTTCCCTCGGTCATAAATGCCTCCCCTGTCCAAAAGGAGCTTCAGCAGTGCGATTGGCTGCTGTGTGCCATAGGCATCCACCTATATAGGAAGCAGAATATGACCAGATATCAGACATTCACTTCAAACCTTGCGGCCAACGTCTACTCTCGATACCTTTGGCATATTCATGTCATCTATATAGACCAATAGTCTTTTGCCCATTGGAGGACCATATATTTCTTTGGTCCTTTTCTCTACATTGGCCTCCAGGTTCCTCTGGAGATCCATTGATGTTGTCCTGGATGAAAGGTTGATGGTCAAAGTAATCTGTGGGCAACCAGAAACATCAATAACAGATTCATCAGGGAATGACGTCAAAGCTGTCGGAAAACTAAACTCACGTTTGTATCTCCACTCAGGTGTTTCAGAAAGTTACTAATAGTTGCTGTTTTGGAGGTTCCAGAGTCTCCGACCAAAAGCACCGACCGCTTTATCTTCACCATCTGTTCCAATATCCAGCTGGTTCTCGTGGTCTCCACAGTTGGGACTGTGGGGGAATATAAGATAATCACAAAAAACAGGCTTGTTCAATAAGCAAAAAAGCAGTAGGCTTTAGGTTTTTGTTTCCATTGGAAAGCTTTCGAGAACATCTGACCCATTCATCGGACCTTGTCCTAGGAGTACCGTTTGCAGCCGAGAACTGCGGTTCACTGATGCTAAACAGTAATTTTAAAAAATAGCCTACAAATGTGGACAGATGGAGATATTTTGACAGAAATGTGACTTTGAAAACTGTAATGACAAGAGTGGGCAGCATGAGCGTACATGTAGTTGCGTATTCTCGATAAACAGCTCACAGTGACGCCTTACCCAGAATATCAACAAACTTCATTTCAGGGTTATGAATGTATTTGTTGACCAAAGACGTCCAAGGAACCCACTTCAGCTTTGTGTCATCAAAATGGAAATCATACAGTGTTGGTTGGTGCCCTGTATGAATGGCATATATCAAAATGCACTAGAACCAACTCATATAAGCAAAATTAATAATAATACTGTAATAATAATCAAGCACGACTATGCTTTTATGACATTTAATAATTAATGAGCAATATTAACTTTATGCAGGGTAATATTTTTAAAACATACTTTTTAGTGAACATTTATATAAACGACAAAATATCAAAGCAATATTATCCATCATCCAAATTTGCGTCTTACCTGGGATCTCACCAGGTCCAGCCAGTTTTTTTTCATCACTCACAGTGGTGCATTCAGAAAGCCTTTTGACCAAGAAATCAAATTTTTCCCTTCCATCATCCAGCAATGTTGCCCCAAGCGAGCAGTACAAGGCTTCCTGGAAGTAACACTCTAACACACCGGGACTTTGGTACTCAGTTTCAAGTAGCGCATCGAGGGTCATGCATAGCTGGGACACCTGAACACATCATCAACACAATCTGGATCATGGATGATACTAACTTTCTTGGACAAATTACTGTTAACAATTTGAGATTACGTCACACCACCCTACCATATTTAAATCAGTCTGCGGGACAACAGTCTTCAGCTTTTGCCCTTGTTTCCCATCAACAATACCTTCCACAATCATGTCAATCAAAATGTGCACATACTTTTCAAAAAGTCGATCAAGTTCTTCTTGTTCCTAAAAAGAAAGTAAAGTTAGTAAATCACAAAATGTGTTCAAAACACACTTCCAATAAAATGAGGATGCTCTACTTTGACAGGTCTGTCTTTCAACCATTTTTGCCAGTATGGAGTGTATCGCAAGTTTTTGGGGTCCACAAAAACCATTCCACAGCGGGAGACAGTAGCTGGCGAAGCATACTGCAGATCTCCAACCTGGAATCATAAAAAAACAACAACAAAAAATCCCTGTGTTATTAAAAAATAGATCATGTACAGTGTGTATGACTATAATAAATATGTACTGACCTCGAAGAGCAGAGCACAGTGACCTTGTAAACGAATTCGTTCTCCATTAGCCAAAGTAAGAAGTTTGTTGTCATCCATTACAGAATTCATGTTCTCAACCCAAAGAGCATCCACATCCCCATCAAACAGGATATATCTGTGAGTTTATAAGTCCATTGTGTACTACATTACAATATCATTTCCATCAGTATTAGATGCGGCCTGTCATGTGACGTTCTGTATTACTTAATGTCTATCAAATGTTTTGGTCTCACCTTCTCTCTTGTTTGTCAGTTGGTTTGTTGATGTCACGGAAGATGTTGGATAAGACCCCGTCAGTCCAGTCTCGAGTGTCGGGATCCAGGATCCCATATAGTTCAATGACACTTACAGCTTTGGGGTTCAGAGGATATAATTTGGTGTGAAATCCCAACCTGGTGAGGAGATATTGATGACTTTAAACTCTATATACAACAACAGAACTTAACAGAAGTTTGAAGCGTGTGGAAATAACACTGACTTTGTTTGAGCCTGACATAATGTGCTGATTACAACCGATTTCCCTCCACCTGTTGGGCCTACTATCATAGTTGTGTGTCGAGTCATCATTGTTTCATACATTTGCACCACTTTATCCACCTGAAAACAAAGACACGATTACGTGTGGAGTTTCAGAAGACTGAAATGTCAGCAACACAAAGTGTAAACCCAGGAACTAAACACTATGAATAACAAAAACCTGGATAGGCAGCAAGATGTATTTGTTGTCTTGCAGATTTTCTTCTACCGCATCATTGAAGTCAGGATATCGAACGCGAGGGCATTCCAGCCCTGGGAACAGATCTGAGATCAGCCCAAGGAATAGAGGCACATCTTCAAATATAAACTTGGGAAGATTCATATCCCTCAGGGCTCGCATCAACACCACATCCTAAAGAGAAAATAGGAAACATCTTAAGAATATGTAGGGGCGTTATATGTCTAGCTTTAGTGAGTGAAAAAAAAGACCACTGATTAAAAATTATGATCATACAGGAATCAAGCAACCCAAAATACAATTATTTCATGTAATCCTCTTGAGCAAGTTGCAATGCAAGGTCAATCTTTCAGAAATTATTTGCTTGGTGCACATCCTGTGATTTTTTTTTTCTCTCTTTTAGTAATAAAAGAATGATACATGATGATGATACATTTTACCTCAGTGATATCTGGTGAGCCTCTTTTCAGTTCCCCTGCCATCACTAAGACAGATTTCAAAGCTCTAAGGCCAAAGTCATAATGAGACTGCTTGGACAACTGCTCTCGAGCCAACTTATAGAGCACTGTCATCTTCTTTGCAAGGACCTGAATGAAACAATGGTGGAAAAAAAAGTCCTAAAGTTCTCAAGGAGCAAATGTGTCTCAGAACGTTTTCAAGTGTTCAGTTGTTTTCTGAATAAAAATGTAAACACTGGGACACAAACGTGGGTACATTTCCCACCTTGGCCATAAGGAATCCCTCTGAAAAGAGCATGATCTCACAAATTTGTTGCAAGTCAGGTACAATCACCACCACCGGCCTGAAGAGAGCTTTGACCGATTCAGGCAGCTCTGTGCGCCCTGCATAGCCTGGGTTCATGGTGATGAAGATCCCAATCCTGCTGTCTAGGGTAATCTCATGACCTTCAAACTGATTTCCAAAATGACAAGGTGGTAGGTAGTTAGCTCGAGTAAAATTTGGCAACAATTCAGTGAGTGGGCGACCACACACTTACATTAAATATTTTAAGGTAAAGAATGAGAGCATTGCGGATGGTTTGGATTTGAGAGGAGATAACTGAAAGGACTGAGGCATCGATACGGTTGAACTCATCAAAGCAGCCCCAGGCTCCACATTGGGCCAGGCCAGAAAGGATCTTCCCCACAGCCTGCACAAAGGAGGAGAGGCAAAAAAGGGGCTTCCAAAAACTAGGCGATTCAATTCATAAACTCAACACAATCATCACTACTGAATGTCAGATAAGCTTGTTACCATATAGTCCATGCCTTCACCACAGTTAGTAACCACACAGAGCAGGCCCAAAGCTTTGGCCAGATCTTTAGTGGACTCTGTCTTTCCGGTACCAGCTGGTCCAGCAGGAGCACCACCCAGGAACATGGAGAGGGCCTTCATCACAAATACATACACATATCAACACATGTATGATTGCTTGAAGAATTACAGGTATTTACAAACCTGTGTGATTGTGAGGTAGATGCGGTCTGTCAGAGGAGTTATAACTAACCGACCGTTCAGTCCCATGTATTCGTAGCCGTAACTAAAAGTAGCACTGCACTGACGAACGACAAGATTGTCGTCATCCTGGACCCAGTAGAACCTCAACTGGCTTTCCCACTCAAACTCCTTTGCATCTGTTATGCTGCAGAGAGGATTATGAGACTACACTTTCCTTTACATGTAAGATGAAAAATGTTGCAAGAGTTGATTGCAGCGTGGCCCTAAACTATGGGAGTCGTACCTGTTCAAGACAAAGTTGTCTACAATGTCTCTTGCATGGACATCTATGATAAGAACGGTGTTGATCTTCTTTCTGTCGTTTTTCTTCATAGGCTGTGTTGAGCGTGTTACCAGCTCATCAATCTGCTGGTGCATTTTTGTTGCATAGTTCTTCAGAGCATATTTATCTCCTTTTTTCAAGTTGTTAAAAACATCCTCCACCTCCCATGTCCACCACACTTGATTTGTGGCAAGTACCACCATGCCCTGGAAGAGTAACATCCAATCCACCCTGAATGACAAGGAGACTGCTGGTGGGAAAAGTTTCACTCTCAAACAGACAAACATGCTAACAATCTACACACACCTGCCTCTGTCTTCACAGTAGCGAAAGATTGCCTCTTTAGTGATGAGTCGATTAGTTCTCCGCATCTCATGTAAGACTCCTGTCATCCATTCCTCCACTCTTCCTTTGACTTGGACGGCCTTTTGAAACTCCATCACTTCACCCTCAGCAGACACCATAGCTCCTGCCGAAATCTCCTCGCTGCTCTCCGAGTCAAACCGCAGAGATGCGATGTTATCATACATCTTGTGGAACAAGGTAAAAAAGGGGGGAAGATTTCAAATTCTTATCCGATTTCAAACAGCAACAAACGAAAAACAACAAAGACTAAAAAATTCAACAGTGCAAGTTCAGTGACGCTTTGACGTCAAATGTTTTATTCCACTTACTTTTATCATATGTTCCTGCACACATGTATGATGACTACTCCCCAAAATACTGAGCAGTTCGTCATCAGAGATGAAGAAGAAGCGTGGGAATGCATCCCGTTTAGAATCCAGGTAGTCATTGAGACTCTTCTGGCACCTCTCTAAGTTCTCACTAAGTGTTTGCAGGTCCAAGAGCCGGTTAGGAATCAAACAACAACGCTTAATGTTGGGGTTGTTCTGTGCATCATTCATTATCTACAAACACACACATAGAAAATGAAATGCCAATCATTTGCCATTCGGTCATTGAATTCTATCGATGTTTTCATAACGCAGCACAACACTCACTTCTTTAAACTTTTTGTCGATGATGTCAAATTTTTTGGCTTCCTCTGGTAACTGTGAAGAAATATCCCCACCAATGAAAATGCTCTCCAAGTACATCCATTTCCTTTGTACCAGCAACCAAACCTGTTCACAGATTGATTTTTAGATTTAGTCCTTTCAAATTCAGCTCAAGGGGTGATGAGGAGTTAATCCACATTATCGCACCTCAATGGTCTCACTGATAAGCGACAGGTCTTTCTCCCATTGTTGTATAGTGTTTAGGAACGGTCCAACAAAACGACTGCCGGCCATGCTCTGCAAATTCATGGCGTCGTTGTCCACAATCAATAGGATCTCATCCACTGCACCCAAGACAGCACACTGTTGATGGGCACCTTTACTGTAGGAATTTATATTGAATTGCATGTTTCCCCAAGTTTCCACCACCTCTCTTACACCCTGCAACACAAATATAAATATAATTTATTGATCAGCATCTTTTTACAAAAAAATTCTTACTATGGTTTTAATCCTCTAAGGCATAGTTTACAGATAGCCGGGGTTCTTGCAAACGGGTGGTAAATGTGTCCGGTGTGCCCTAGCTGCTATATGTGCCCGGGCTTTTTTCAAAGGCCTGGCCAAAATATAGATTTTCCAAATCCTCTGGATCAGCGTTTGCACGAAGCAAGCATAAAACAAAGATTAAAGTCATCACTCTTCTCTATTTCCAGCCAAAGACGCTGACGCTGGTGACTTTAAGAGATGGAGGTTCTTTCTGATTGTACAGAATTTGGCGACACTACTGCCGCTTAGCGGCTTTGCATGCTTGTAAATTAATAAAACAGCACTATGCGGATTTGTGGGGGAGTGACTTTTTTTTCAGTAAACAAAGCCTTGTGGACTGATGTTTTTTTACACACGGGGGGGGGTATGAGGGTTTAAATAGCCCTGGTTTTGTGTAGACAGGCCTAAATGAGGGGGGCTTACCTTTTCGATACCAAGCTCTTTCGAAGCTGAACCAACAATGTCACCTATGACATCGGCATATTTATGAAGCTCCATAGCAAACATGTTCTCTAGCGTGAATGTGGTTGGGTTCATCTCAAAGCTTGTGCCAGTTCGATCCATCAGTTCTTTCCAGTGTCTGTTGGAAGAAATATTTCATTTGTCTTGTATGTTTATGTTTCAGTTTTTTTTCAACAGATTGTGTGCATTTAACTAATTCAATCTCAAATACATATTTACATGTTTATTTTTGCATGGCTAGTTTCTATTCTGTTGCGTCGATGCCCAAATGGTGCTGACAGCCTCAGTCTACCTGCACCATGCTGCATCAGTCTATGAATTGCCAAATCTCAGTCTGGACCCCAGAGCACATCTGCATCTCGGCATGGACCTGACTTGCATGTGGGCCTTTGGAATCACTTCCAAAATTTACTCTGCTTTGCAGTTCAACCAGTTGTATATCAACAAAATAATTTACTGTATTTTCTAATTTACTAAAACAATCCACCCCTCAGTAAGTCAATTCATACTAGATTGGTCATAAAAGCCATCTGTCCATCCTTTTTCAAAATTCAAGCTGTTAAAACCATGTCCCAGGCGTATGACAGAACTCTCACCTTTCTCTGAGAGCTTCATTCTTAAGGTCTAACAGAAGAGGAAGCGAATCTCTGAATTCCTTCAGTCTGCCCTCTAGGATGCAGGCCACAGGTAGTGATCGCACATCTTTGGGCAACTTTTTCAACTCTTTAATAAATCCTTCAGTACCCTCTTGGAGCAAGAGGATATTTAAGTCTGCCCACAAGGTCTGAGACCATTTGCTCTTTGCAGCCTGTAAAACAAAATCAGGATCAACAGAATAATGTATGAGGCTTTTTGAGTCCTATTCCTATTCCTTTTCATTGATTTCTTTTTTTAAGAAGCCTTTAAACTTGACCTTCTGCTCCTGGTAGATGTCATAAATCATCCTATATCCATTCATGTCTTTTTGTATGCTGACTATCTCCGGATACACAGTGATGGGGAGGTCCAGCAACTTCTCGGCATTAGCTAGGTCCTGTCGTCCCTCCACCGCCTTGGCAAGCTCTGCTTCATAGAAATCCATTTTGGATAGACCTTTAAGGGAAAAAAAGAAAGTAGTGAATAATCCGGTATGCTCTAAAAATTCACCGAAAACTATTGTACTGCTCACGCACACATTTGCAAGTACCTTGATCTAAATCGTCGCCAACAGCTCCGGGGCCTTCCATATTAAAGCTTGTAACAAAGATGGCCAAAGTCCGCTGGAAATCTTCAGTCATCCCCTTGGTAGTCTTTGAACAGAATTGTGATGATAAACGTACATTTAGGTAGTGGTCGGGGTGAACTTTTGTGATTGTGAAAGCCTCTGACCTCTTTGAATGACACCTTGACATTTGTTAAACTCCGATCCACTCGTTTGGACTCCGCAAACAGATCATTCCATATCTGGGTAATATTTTCCATTAGTTGCTTTTCCTCCTCTACAACCTACACACAGGGGACAAACACATGAAATGTATATACTGGAACGTATGAACTAAGATTTGCGAAGCCCTGAAGCACAGCACCTCCACTTTGTACATAGCCAGTGTTCTGTATCGTTCCTGAATATCGGTGATGCTCAGTTTCACATTTAAAGACATGTCTCTAATGTCGGAGATTGTCCCAAGGACATTCTTCAAGTTCTCAAAAGTATCGGGAGTCTCTTTAAGCTTCTCCCAGAGTTGCTGTTGAACACACAACCAAAGTCATAGTAAGAGGTAACTAAGTTACACATTGAATGATATCCAATGAAGCATTCATATACGTTACCATTAGTTCTTCTTTCAAGTTGAAGAGTTCTTCTTTGGCTGATTTGTTGAGCAAACTCCCCAGTGCACCGATCCACGATTCTGCCATCTCCTGCACAGTGCGAGCCAGTGGCTCCAGGTTGAGTTGAATGATGTTTACATTCTTAAAGAGAGCCTCGTGTACCACCCTCTGATTGATTTGAGCATAGAACTGCAGCCTCTGGTCATACATAGCACATGATGGGTTTTTCTCTGCAAACTTTTCACAGACTGTGGTATTGTCCTTTTCCCATAGAGGCTGGTACTGTTTCCAGTGGTGAAGGTACTGGTCAACAGAAAGCATCAACTGCTGAATGTTTTGGGATACAGCAAGGGCACTTTCATTAATTTGAGGATGATGACACACTTCCTCAAAAAAGCTAAAAGTCACAAAGTCATCACCATCTATGTGTTGAGGTGGGCACTCAATGCAGGTCCCATTCATCCAGCGCACAAATTCCTGGAAGAACCAACATGGAGGCGGACAGATTTCAAACACCAACGCACGTGTCCAGGTAAAAACAGCTCACAGAAAAGGAAAAAAACAGTCATACTTTAGTGCTCTCGACACACTCTCTGATACACTGCATAAGTGTCCGGGAGATCTCATTCGTCTTGGGCTGCAGCAAAATTTTAGGAGGGGAGAGGATGGCATCAACACGGAAGAGGGGCGTGCTCCCCATCAGCACATTATTGAAAGCTTTGATGTTTCTAAACGTGACAATCAGCAGAGTGTTTGTTACTAAAAATCGGGCAAAGGTCATACTCTTGTTCCAATAGAACCATTGAAACAAGAACATCAAATCTTCAATGTGGCATAATATTTCCTGGGTGGAAATTACCTCAGCACCATGGTAATGAGTGACTCGTGCACCTTGCGCTCCCAGAACGCATAGTAATTAGACATACTGTTGCACTTGCCAGTGTGCGTTTCCATGATCAAGTGCTCCACCTTAGTGATGACAGGACCGATGTCAGCGTATTTGCTTCGCAACAAATTGATTGTCTTGATCCGCTCTCGATCAATACATTCATAAAAATCCCTAACACCTGAAAAAAAAGAAATTGTGTATGACTGAAATTCCTATGGATGGAGAGATCTTATTACAACTTGTTTTTCTGAAACACACTTGGTAAAATCTCTGTATTATCTGGTGCTGGGCACTTCAGGAGATCTGCCGTCATTATGGATTCCAACTTGGTTTCAATATCAAGCTCGTTGTTCTGTATTTGATTCACAACTGACTCGAACTTCGAGAGCGCGGGGTTGCCATTGTTGATGAAATCGGCAATAGCTAAATTTGAAGATACAAAGAGTAGTCTCATCCCATCTAGAATTCCCACGGGTGAAATCCTAGCAACATTTCAGCGCCATACCCAAGGAGTTCCAATTGAGTCTTTTGCATCCCGGAAACAACACGGTTTCGACTCGTTTTATGCTCTGAGACAACATGGTGATCTTTGCATCGCTCAGACTATCTAGTGTAGAGTTGTAGCGGTTGACCAGCTTTTGCAGGTCATCATTGTACCTAAATCCAATGTGAAAAGCAGCGATTCAAGACATTTGTCATTGCGGGGTGTTCTTGTCACAGGTGACTGACTACCTTATAAAGTTGGCCTCCTGTAAAGTCACATTTCGAGCTACCTCGGGCATGGAAAAGGACATTGAAACCAAGTTTTTAGTCTCAGCAATTATTGTCATGATCTCCAGTGGAAAGTTAACACGGTATCGCCTGTCCCTCTGTCCCTTGATGTCAGGTTTGGCTGGGACACCCTAAAGATGAGAAAAACAATATTAAAGAAATGACGGTTTCAGGGGAAAAAAAAAGAAGACAATTTGCCCTGGTTTGTCAGATAATTTTATCAAGACGATACACACCGGTTCTCTTTGAGCTTCTTTCCAAAATATGACCAATACAGGTTTTCTCAATAACAATGGCAAGTTGCGTTCGGTCTCAGACATCCATAACTTGTACTTCTTAACGCCGTACTCGCTGATTTTTTTGGCCATTTCCAAGTATTTGTTCTTTGCCTTAGTAAAATTCACATAAGTAAAGCATATATAGATATTCAGACAATTCTTGCACATGCCAATTAACAGTAGATTTTATAGAGAACAATTTTCTTTAAAAAGACTATATTTGGTCCAGGTTTACATTTATAAGTACAATTCACACTTGGGGGAGAGTGAAATATTTTGAGGCAAATCGAATGTACATTTTACTGCAAAAGCGCAGTCACTCACCAATACGCCCATGTCACATTCCAATAAATTCGGCATTGTCAGGAGAGGAAGCATGCCACCTTTTATGCGCTGAAAAAGGGAATGTGTCCACCTGACACCTCCTGCCATGGGGGGCTCATTCTTATTAATTTGTGGTTTATCCCTCTTTTCCTCAAAAATTTCATTTATGCTATCAACCTATAACAAACACAAGTGATTTTCACAAGCTATTATATTACAGTATGTTCATTGATAGTCAAAGGAAACTTTTGAAGGCCATTTGGGGCCAAAAGCTTCGAAAATGACTTTACTTTCAAAAGTTTCTGTAGCAGCGAGGGACCTCTTCTGGCAGAAATAAAAAATGCAGGTATTTGAAAGAGCCCCTCACTTTGAATAACTCTTGATCCAACGCACACACGAACGCTGAATTTGAATCCTGTTAACACGAAAAGATGAATTACAAATAAAGATATTTATATGTATTGTTTATTTAATTGTTGTTGTGGTTATTAAGGTGTTATTCTCTTGATTGCATTGTGAATGTCCAATTGAAATGTATTTTTTACTAATGTTTTTCAAAAACTATATGAATAGTTGGTCACAGGTCATTAACTTGCAAGATAGGGTTATAGGCATGTCAGTCCGAATTTTTTACAACGGTTTATGATAACTATTGACATTTATATTGGCAAACTACCAGTATCTGCTAATGATGATGCTTAAGGAATGATCCACAGTTATTACAAAATGTTGTAAAAGCTTTGGATAATTATATACCTTGCAAGCTAATAACCTGTGACTCCAAATGTATAAATCATTTGAAAAATTTATATATATATATATATATATATATATATATATATATATATATATATATATATATATATATATATATATATATGTGAATGTATATCTTTATTTGTAATCAATCAATCTTTATTTGTTAATAATATTCAATTTCAGCATTCAGGTGAGCATCAAAACCAATACTTTTTCAAAGGGAAGGGTTCTTTCAAATCAAATCGTTAAAAATGTAAAACTAAAACTACTTTCAAACAAAGCAAATAGCATTACAGATAGTATACATATTACATATCCAATTGCGCTTTTAACGCCCGAGCCGCATCAATTTTAAGTTCGCGAAACTTCTCTCCATCTTTCCTCGTCAGAACGATCAGAAGTATAACTTATTCACTGCATTGGATTGCTAGCAATCCAAAAAGAACAAGTTCAGAAAGTCAGCAAAGCAGCAACTGTCACCAGACAATCTCATGAGGAACCAGCTTGAATGTTTTTCAATTTTTTTTTTTTTTTTTGGTGAGCACACCCCTCTAATGTCTAAGGAACACCAGGTACTAACAATTAGTAGCTAAGCTTACTTTAAACACCAAAGAAGACAGCTTTCAAGAGGAAGATAACCATCGAGGGCTCTACCCCCCCCCCCCCCCCCCTTAATATTATAAGTATTGTAATATTATAATGAGGCATACTGCAGCACGTGTCTCGGGTTGTCAGATCAGATCGCCTTTGTCCCTCTACACATGCAGGCTCGTTTGATGTGGTTTTTTTTAGCTTTTTTTTTTTTCCTTGAACAAGAATGAACAGTGGTTCAAAAACCATTTATGACCGAAGACGGGCGCTTGTTTCTCAGTTTTACTATTCTTTGAGTTAACATAAAATTCCAAAATTTACGTCGCGAACAATGAACCTTGATAAATATATGTAGCATCATTACTATCAAGTGAAGCTTGAGCATGATGTCAGACAAACCTCTTTGCAATACTGAGCCAAAACATCATTAGTCTTTTTCATCAAATGATTATTGATGGCTGGTCTTGAGCGAATGTCTTTATATTTCACAAGCATTTCAAAAGCAGCAGTTGAAGAGCGCAGTGTCTTGAAGGACTGGTCAATGAACTGAATGACCTCTTTCTCAATGGCCTAAACAAAACACAAATACGAGGTAAAGAAACAGGTTATTGACAATGCCCTTTGATGTGAATGTACAATGCTTGATTTCTTGTATTGTTTGAGCAATCAGGCAAAAATGCAGCGTGAACTCACACTAACTGAGGTGTTGAAGTTTTGAATGATAATTTTCCAGCTGCTAATCTTGCAACTGTTGAAAGGATCAAAATTGGCTTCCTCAAATGGCAAGATGAGGTTGTCCACTTTGACCTGCATTTCATCAAAACGTTTTGGGTCCCAGGTCACACTTTTGACTTCTGGGCTAAAGATGTTGTAAAACTCTTCCAAATTCTGCATGAATCAAAACAAACACTTTGATAGCAAACCCCTTAAAGAGCTGACATGTCAAGCCTTTATTAGGTTATGTGTGAATGAGGGTAAACACTCACGTGCAAAACATTGGACAGATCCTGACAGATGTCAGCCATGTAATCGGTTTTCTCAAACAGTTTTCTTCTGTCAAACTCCCAACGTTTACCCGTGCCTCCTTCTTGAATTTCAGCACGCACTTTAAAGTAAGAGGACTTCCACAACTCCAGGACTTGTCTGGCATCATCCACCTTGGATTTAGCTACCTCTCTATCATCTCTATCATTAGACACACAATCAGACCCATCAGATGCATACTAACATTTGATTTGAAAATTTCACATACTTGAACAGCACAGTGAGATCTATGACTTGAGCCACACGCTCCGACAGTTGCCAGACAATGCGCTCCATCAAGGGGACCATGCGATCGTTCCTGTTATAGTGGCAGGAGATTAACCACACAACTTGTAGGCTGTTCATCAGAGGAGGGATGGTCTCCAGAATCACACCAAAATTTGCTCCTGTAGCCAGATTCTATCAGGGAAATTTGATTTAGATTGTGGAACAATTTTTAATCAATGTAGGTTCATCTGTCTGTCAGTCAAAAATGTTGCCGTTACAGCAAATTTTGGACAAATAGGTGGCTGTTCACCTTGAAATGTCTTTCCAGTGTTTTGAGGAAGCCCACATTTTCATCTGCCTCCAAACTGTATTTAACAAGTTCAGCCACTGTAGCCTCCATAGCGGAAATCACATGTGATTGTGCTTTGGTCAGTACGAGCAAGATCTTCTTTACCAAAGGCTGATTAAGCTTCGCTGTTAGAGCACTCAGAACAGCGGAACGCTCCTGCCAAAAAATGATTTCTGCCATCGGATGAGGCGCGTCTGGTTTCTTGCGTTCTTGCTCATCGATAACAGCGTTAAGCTGAGATCGCCAATTTGTCACACATTGCTCCAGCTCATCGACCACCTCAAAATCATTCATCAGTTGCTGGACATCTGGCTCCAGGTCCAGATCAGGAATTTGCAGAGCAATCTCATCTGCAATAAAACGGTTGTTTGTTTAATGAAAGGTCAGAAATTCAGTCTGTGGCCGAATGGTTAGATGGGCTTTCGCTCAGTCGAATGATGTGAAATTTGCCCAATGAAAAGAGGACATTTTCCCTCCTCAAAGTGTTTTCTTGAGACCACTTGGTGTAACCTCTTGGGGGAGGAGATGACATGTAAAAAGTCTCAAGACGCTTGCAGATAAAAGACATACAGTATAAACTATATGCAATCAAGCTACACAAAGCCTGGCCAGTTTTCCAATGCTAAGTACACAAACACAAAGCAGAATGCACACGCATCAGTTTCAAAACATATAACCAAGAAATAAACTATACAATCTATACAAATGCAATGAGTGATTTGGAAAATCACCTTGAGTTTGAAGCTGGTGAATAGTGGTGGTGACCAATCCCAAGAATTTGTGTGTGCTGTTTAGTAGCTCATTACGAATGGGCGCTTGATCACTTGGCTTGGTTGGAGTCTCCTTACCACCTTTGGGCTCTTCAGGAGTTTTCTTCATCTGATGGGCAGTCATTAAAGGAATGTAGATCTAAAAGAGGTACAAGGGCAACAACCTAAGTTATATATTCTTTTTGGTAGGTTTATTACCTGTGCCAAGGTAACATTACACCTTTTTTTCACTATTGTACCATCAATTCTTTATTTGTAGTACAGTATTTATAAAGTAATATAATTGTAGTGATTGGATTCGAGTACTGTATGTTAAATTGCTGCATCCATTATCTCGGACTAAATTTGTTTTTGATTTACTCAACTGAACTTTCGCTTTGTCTGGCCAGTTTTGGAATGCCTTCTGGAGGTGCTTTTGTTGATACGCTATGAACAGTATAAAAATATAAGCAATAAATAAATATTTTAATTCATACTGTAGTCAAATTCCCCCATCTCGTGTGCTTGGTTTCAGCGATAATGATCAACTCCAAAAACCCTGATTGTGCAAAGTCTACCAATGACAGAAATATTTTTTGTTTGGTTCTGAAAAAAGGCAGAACAGCTAATCTATTCAAATTACATTATTTAAATGCAAAATAACACAATTTGTTCATTAAGGATTCATTAACACGAACGGATTTCGCTGCTTGTGTACTGTTAATCCGAATACATGAACCACAGTGTAGCCGCTTAGACCACAATGTCGTGAAGAATAGTTTTGATTTACTTCCCCTTTGAATTCCGCTTCTAATTGAACTGTGATCCAATTGAACGGATCGACCACCTGCTGTGTGGTAGTTAGTGTACTTTTTATGCCTTTGCATTAAAAAAAAGAACGAAAGACATTTACTGAGAATGTTCACCTACATGTACAAGTTTTTTCTGCAGTAACTTCAGAATGTATTCGTTACTCCGAATAATCTCTTCGGGGGTAGGCGACCGGTATTCTTCTTCATCCACTTCAGGTGACGACTCGTCGCGAATTTCTGAACACAATCTCAAAGTTGAGAAGGGATCGAAGCTCATTATTCGTGATTAGATGGAAAGTGAAATGGTACTCACCCACTTCATCAGAAAGATTTTGTGATCCCGACTCGTCTGGATCATCCTTTAGATCCGATGAAGTCTCTTCTTCTTGGCTCCCTTCCATTCTCAAAACGCTTTCGCGTGTGCTGTAGCAAGCGTTAGCGACTCCGTTATAATTTGTAATAATTTAACATGTAAAAACTAAACTATAACAGTTAACTTAGAAATAGGGCAAATATAATTGGGCTTGGACATCAACACGCAAATCGAAATAAGTACGTTAACCTCGCGTGTCACAGTGACGCAATTGAGCGTCACAGTACGTGCAGAGACACGCAAAAAAGGTTACCCACTTAAAATGATTCTGGACCCCCACTTAAAATAATTCTGGACCATTCTGTCACTTTTTCTTTGATGTAAGGATGTTATAATTATCTGGAATGTCTGAGTGTTTGTACATATTTGTGTTGTTGTACTAGGTTTTGTTATGTTGTTATTCTATGTTAGATTGACAAAGTTTGGTTAATGCAATGTTAATTATTAATGATTGTCAAAAAAGGTCCCCACTTACCGTTCATTTATCCCAACTAATCTTATTTAGATGCCACCTACAAATGAAGATAAAACGAATGAAACAGATACTTTTGAAGAGGCTACTTGAAAACATCAGAGATCAACAATCTGAACTGTAGTTCATGTTAATAACAGAAATAGTAATAATCCATCCATTTTCCTTTTTAAAAAATAAATGGACACGTTGATTTCTTTGCATATAGATTTAGATATGGGACCAATGAATCAGATTTTATTTATGTTCGCATGACTCACATAGTGGAAAGGTCATATTGAAGGTGCCTTGCTTGCCCACTGTGCGTTATTCATTTTACAATGTGTACCCACTCCCTGTGCGTCTTCAGTGATGTGCAGAGCTTCCAATTGTATATGAAGGCACAAAAACCTTGGGCTTGGTATGTGTAGTATGTATATACTTTCAAGTGGGGGAACTAATAAAAAAAATGTACCAGTCTCTGCACTTTGTGAAAGGATGAGACCCACAAAAATACTAAAATACGTTTTATTTTTTAACAAAGTAGTGCACCAAACATTATCCACAATAGTAAAACATTAGCGCAAATCAGCAGTTGAGAAAATTTTGAAGCTGCTGGTTGCTGGAGAAGAAAAACTGTCTACCTCAAAGGCTCTGCTGTATTACATCTCTATTGGTGCATATTGACAGGAGTTTGCTTGTGCATCTATGGATTTCTGACCTGTACGTACATAGCATACAGTACATTTATATAACCCATCTAAAAGGTAAACCCACACCCAGGCTCAAAACCGTTCTTCTAATACAAGTAAGTATGGCAGACATGTCTCTTTTACTATTCAAGAGTTCCAAGCCTGTCGGATTTGTCTCCAATGTGTCCCAAGAACTGAAGCAGCGATGAAGAAGAAGACCACGATTAGGCCTTTAGCCAAAGCCTGAGAATGTGGCTCACCTTAAGAAAAAAACAAAAACAAAAAAGAAAGCGTGAAAAAGCATTTTAATCTTTGACACAATTATCCTAAGTAACAATAACACTATATATTTTTTTAATCTAAATGACTGATTCATGTTAAAGACATGAACTGTCTCAGTTAACTATTATTCAACAGGCATTACAAAATAATGGCCTTGTTGTCAAATGTATACTTTGTGTACTGTATAAGTATGTAATTTCTTACAGAAGAATACCAAACACCAATATATAATAAAATTCTTACCAGTGTAGGATTTGGTTAAGGGGAAGGCAAGCTGAGGCCAGCACACATCATTCTTGTCACAATCATATTCTGTGAAGTTTATCTGGAACCTGAGGAACAAAAATAGTAGAGTACTCCAGCTCAACTCGCTGTAGACCTTAACATTGTTTGAGGGACTGACCCATGCACATTTTAAACATAGATTAAATGAACCCTCCCCTTTTTTTTTCCAATAATGGAGGGTTCTGTGATGATGTACTAACTACAGTAGATGTTGTAAAAAATATATATATACAGTACATTGTGAGTGTTTTGTAATGCAAAAGATATGTACTAATGATCTTAGTTGCATAAAATAAACCATGCATCAGTTAACTGACACAAAATCACTGCATTCAAAGAACAAAACCAACAAATTATTATTAATTGATTTTACTGAAAATCAATGGAACTTTTGCTGTTGCTTTGGAGAGTTCGGTTCAAGTTTGTTCGGCTGCATCTTGGTCGAGTGCCATACATATCCTTTATGTTTGGTTCTTTTCCTTATTTTCATTTTTTGCCTCCCAAAACCCTCAAAAAGGATGGCCCGTAAAGATCAAATGGAAGAAACAGTAGAGACTCACTAACTCTTGACCTCTACTGAACACAGACTCCATGAACCTGAGGTCCAGTCAGCCGAACAGAGGTTAAGAACCCCTTGCATAGATTTACTAACATGTTGATCAAGGTAATTATAGTAAAATATTTAATTAATATAAAAAAAACACTCAAAATAAAAACTTTTTTTTTTTTGCTATATGTGCAATTACCTGGTTTTTGGAAGTCCAGTATACATAGGAATGTCAATAAAAGTAACTGACGAGGTCACAGGAAACAACTGGGCTTCTGAGGAATTTTCACATGGAGAAGTGTCACCTCCTCCACAGTCTAATGTCCATGTGGACAGTGTATAGCTAAAGATGGTAAAAAAAAAAAAAAAAAAAAAGTAAAGAAATTATTAGTCTGGAGTCACTGTTATTTACAGTGTGCTGTATGACTTGAATTTCTGTACACACCGAACTTGTACAGCTTGGATATTCCTTTGAGCATTTCCTCCAGCCATTTCAGAGACTAAATTCCAAATGGAGATATGGAGATGGGATGGAATCCCGCTGCAGGAACCATCTCCACTTCCCAACGAAGTGCTTGAGTTCAGGTCTAAAATTCAGTTCATGTGCCAGTAATGTGGACAGGTAGTTCATTCTCACACGTTGGAACTAACGGGTACTTACAGCTTATTCTGACCCAGTCTGCTTCCGTTTCTGAATTTGGGTTTCCATTCTTTGCAACGTATATGGCCGTGACTAAGCTTTTCTGCAGAGAACCAACAGTGTCTCTGAAGAACACAAGATAATTTCCTTTTCTTATGCCCATGTACCACATGGTATTCTTGTACTTGACAATGATGAGAATCTCACCTGAGGAGATCGCACTGGGTCAGGTTTTGGAGGCTGACAGGTAAAAGACATCCTGATGTTGAATTCTCACCGAACCTAACCGGTTGTTTCTCAGCATAGGAACACAACCCATTACGCACTTTGCGGCGCAATTAAGATTTGTTTTGTTGTTAGTAAGTTCTAATACAAATAATGCTATCATTCAATCGTATGATCAACAAAACAATCAGGATAGTGTCACCTGGTTTCCAGAAATTGATCGATGTCCTCTGCACAAAGAAAGCATTCTTTTGTGTGCTCTCAATTCCGGCAATCACTGGCCTTCCCACTTCATAGCCTGTCATTTCAGAAGCTGATGTGTTAACAAGCCATTTGCTATTGGACAGACCAAAATGTCACAGCTTTTCTCAGGACAAAGAGCTCTAACCTGGATTCCCTGAGTTGGAGACTCCAAGGTAATCGCTTGTCAGGAAAATCGCAGAATACCTCGTAGTTAACTCCACTACAAAAAGAAATTGATTAAGGAACAAATCCCGCCCCCCTCAAAAAAAAGGTATGTGTTATGGGCACATACCGCTTCCTTTTAAAACAACGGTCCCAACAGAGCGTATCAAGGTGATATTTGTGATGTGATTTCCTTTCCAGTAGAATGTATAATCCAAAGCCAAGGTCACATTCTGACACACCTGTTTCTTAGCTGAAAAGAAATGTGTTCATTTATTAAAGAGGACATTTATGAGGGTACATGTAGCAACGACACATTGTAAAATTTGTACCTGATCTAACAACTGCATTTGTGAGGAAATGGCTCAAATCCCCGACCAATTCATCTTTGACAACGACTGTGACATCGCCTAAAGTAAAAAGAAATGATTTAGTCAAATCATATTATTTCCAGGCAATGTTACAAGTTCAAAGATTAATACATACCCCCTTGTCCATTGTTCACTTGAATGCTCAGATTTGATGGAAGTGTGAGTAAAGGGTAAGCATTTGGACAAGAGCTCAGCACATGTACACATCTGAAACTAAAATTCTCCAAAAAGGCAACTGGTGCATAGTCAACACAGTGTCCAATTGCCCTCTGTGTTTGAAACACAGTAAAGATTTTAGTTAGCTTTGGCAACAAGATTACAAAAAGAATTATCATTACCAATAAAAAATCAGACATTACTGACCTGGGGAATAGTCAACAAATGATCATCCAACGTAAAAATGGGGTTTCCTTGTCTGTATATATTAAAAACTGGTGCAGACAAAACAGGCTTTTGGAAGGAGGGACGAGGCTTTGGCACTCTGAAACAAATTAAAGGAAAAAAAAAACACAGCCTGTAAAGACTTTAGGCAACATGATAAAATAAACATTGAACAAAACAAATATTTCCCTACATTTTGTCTCCATTGTAGAAGAGACCCAAATATGGGTTGTTCTCAGCTGGGGAGATGACACAAAGAAATGGAAACCAATCTGGGGAGTCCTCTCTCTGCGCAGAGCAATGGTAGTCTGGAACTGGAGGGGACTGCCCACCGAAGGGTCCTGGGAAACAGTGTGACTGAAACAGCTCCAACTCCTCAGTCGAACAGTCCTGCGTAAAAGTAATCATTATATCAAGAATAGAGAAGCATAGCATCATTGTTTTTTTTTTTGCGAATACCTTGTCACAGCAACAGCGAATATCACATGTCCTTGCAGTGAGGTCACATGGACAAGAGCCTAGCGGTTCATACACTTGGTTTGGGATGACCGTTTGATTGACTGTAATACACAAGAGAATGACATTTCCTTAAAGTTTGAAAGTTCGAGTACAGGATAGAAAATTTGATGTAATTACCAGATCCGGGATGAGCAGAAATCAAATGAGCATGAATGTTGACCTGAATCAGCAATGACGCCTGGACTGCGTTACCCACACAGGCAGATAACTGCAAAGTCTCAAGTATGCAGAGTGGCTTTTGACAGCAGTTTGTCTCGTTATCCCCACACAAATGCAGACTTTTATTTAGCTGCAGATTAACCCGCAATGCATTCTGTGGAAACACAAATCAAACATAGACGGACCATTGTACTTCAAAGTTAATTACAATCACAACAAATACGTGTACATACTGCATAATTATAATCCTGTGACATTTTTCACTTTCACCTTCATTTTTGCATGTGGTGACTAGTTTAAGTATTACAGTTCAGAGGGTGAACTAATCTTCCTACCGTTCCAACCTGCTCCTTTGTGACAATCCACAGGGTTTCCTCAGCTACACATGATGGGGGGGCAATACTTCCTGTCAACAAACCACCAAAAGGCAAAGGTAACCACATGCGTATCTCCATCAATTAGAAATGGTCATTTTTAAGGGTGATCCTGGTGATTATACCTGTGACATGAGATGCAAATACGGAGCGCAGATTGAGAGAGACTTCTTTTGCGTTTCCAAATAGAAGCGCTCTGATCCTCGGTCCAGTAGCAATAATGTACGAAGGCTGGAAAACTGATGAGAATGACATGTATGACTCAAAGCAAAGCCTACTGGCCGTATGCAGTATTTGTAATGTTAAACGGTCACATTTAAGTGCACTAACTCGACTCGGAAATATCATTACTTACCAAGATTTTTGCTACGCGCCCAGCTAAACAGTAAGGAAGCTAGTAGAGCCAACACCACCTTGGTCATTTTATCTAAAGTAGCTTGCCAAGACTTTTAAATTTCAAGGTTTTACTTTTGGGGTCAAATCATGTCTACTCGACCGTGTTGTTTACAGTTGTAGTTACACTAAAGAATAAAGCGACTTTTAGGTTGAGCGTCGCCATGCACCGTTACCTAGCGACAGAGCACTAAAACACGCGACCTTTGCATGTTGAAGCACTGCTCAGACGAGTTATTTCTTTGTCGTTACAAAACAATAGATCGGTATTTAAAAATATATACATTTTAGCAAACATTGCCACCGTATATAGAGAAATAAGCATCACATTTCCCAGTGACAACGAATGGATAACAACAAATGACGCCTCGCAGTGAATTATATGCACATCCGGTTCTCAACAGTTCTTCCGGTTTTAAAGTGGCAGTTTAAAAAAACTTGACAAAAGCTAGTTTTAAACACAAAATAACCACCGATATTAAATATCAACAACAGCAGTTACCTTTAGCTTTGCTCGAAGTTATAAATTGCTTAAATGTTATTGTCAATCCCCATTTTTCGTAAAAAAAAATAAAATAAATCAAACGTAGATAATTAAAGTACAATGTTATTCATGCCGCACTTTTTCCGTTTAAATGTCTTAACTTTTTTGCATTTGTTTCACCGTGTTTCAGTCAGGAGCTTGATTGGTACTTCAATATACATCAGTCCATTTTTATTTTTTTGGTTTTTTTTTTTTTCAATTTTTCAATCAACGGATTCCCTTTTAAATTACGCATTTCATCGCAGTCATTTTTTGGTCGTAAAATGAAACGCCGTTCTCTTCTATTATTTTGTGTACACTTCGCTTGATCGCGTGTCGCTCATTGCAAACGTATGTGCCCAATGCGCAGACTCCAAAACAGAGTGACGTGGAGAGTCTTCCAGTGCCTTCCGCTATAACTTTATGAACTATGAAGAAATTGCACTTCAAGTTGCTTGCCGGATGATAGTGACTCGAATATATGAGGGCTCGCATGATCTATTTAATATTTAAAAGGAACTTTCTTTTCATCAAGCAACAGCAAAGGCGTTTACTAGCGATTAGCCTTTAGCAGACATAACAACAGCGATAACCTGAACCTGTGTATGGAAAGCATAAGGACGTCAAGTAAGTCAAGTGTATTGTTATCACAGACTTCAAAATATGACTGGATGAACAGGACGCAACCTGCGAGACGGTGCCTGAAATTTATCGAACGGTAACTGTCTTCGAGCATCTTGTTAGCGTGCTAAAAATAGCGGTAAGTCCGGAGGAAAGGGATATCAGCAACAAGCTGTCAAAATGGGCTCTTTGCTGCGGAGTGAAGAAATGTGCTTAGCCCAACTATTCCTCCAGTCTGGATCAGCATACGACTGCATCGGTGATCTCGGAGAACTGGGCATTGTAGAGTTCAGAGATGTAAGTCCCGAAACACTTTACATGTTGTGTTTTCTGGAAAATGTTCCTTCGGAATGCATTCAAGATCGAATCGTACTAGCATTCTAGTCTTTGGTACCATTCTTGGCAGCTGATTCTAAATTAAGCATAAGAAAGTAAATCTGTCATGCTAAACTACATTTTACTGTAAAACAGTTTATATGTGTGTCTCCTGTTTCAGCTTAATCCCAGTGTTAATGCATTTCAACGAAAATATGTAAATGAAATCAAAAGATGTGAAGAGATGGAGAGGATCCTTGGTAAGTATTGATTCTTTAGTTCAATCAGCAAAAATGTAAACAAAAACAGACAAAGCATATTAACAAAAAGATCTAAGTTGAAAATCTGCTATTGAGTGAAAGACATGATTCATTTTATGTGATTAATCAATTTTATGTGATTAATCATATAAATTGAAAACATGAATGCAGCGATTTAGTTCAGTGTCTGGAGTCAGCTACAATTGTTTAGAAAGTAGTAATACAATTAAGAACACAGGGTCTTTTCATGAAATTAAATTGAAAGTCAGTGACCTCTGTCATGAAAAACCCCATCCAGTGTTCGTTGAGCTGAATATTATGGCTTTCACTAAACTGAACTCTTATTCAGTCAAGAGTTGAGAATGACT